>NW_007579147.1:127180-182639 GCF_000690725.1 Stegastes partitus
AAACACAGGGCTTTCTCAAGAACTGGACTTACATATTCTTGAGGTATTATTCCTTATGTGTGTTATTTTCATACTTGCATTTTCAGTTGCTGCTTTCTGTTGTTTTCTTCCACTGTTTTGTTTTATGCTACAAAACTACTTGATTAGATTTAGGAAAAGATGATGGTTTGGGATAAGATACATCTGTTAAAAAAAAAAAAAAAGCTAACCACAGAGCTCTGGTTATTTTCTAGGTTGTTAAATCCCACCAAAAGATATTGTAAGCATCTCACAATTTTACAGCCTTTTCTGTGAAATTAATACCAGACACTGTGGAGCAGAGTAGCTGTTACACATTCTGCTGTGTGTGCATCATCTATCATGTACAAGTTCTGCATTTTCTTTGAAAATTGTAGGATACATCCTGATAAATTAAATTTAGAAGAAAAAAAATGGACGTAGGTAAAGTCCATACGATACATTTATGTTGTCGAAATGTTCAGTAAGCTTGTCGTTATTTTTCCTTTTAGAGATGTACAAAACCGTTAATGTAGACGGATAGATATGGATGAGGAGGGTTGTGCTATGTACGGTGTAAAAAAGTGCTCAGTCTCGCATGAAAGTGCAAAGATCTCCAGACAAAAAAACAAGAACAAAACAAACCTGATAACTCTTAAGTTTCAAAACAAGGCGTTCAACTCTTCAATCAATCATTTTAAGCCCTTTGTAGCAATGAGCCGCATTTACATTCCTCTCTGCTGGAGCTCAGTAAGAACACTGAAGTCTGACAGAGTGATCTCATCATTAATCTTAGAAGCAGACATTTCCATGTAACACCAACATATATGTGGTTGCATTTTGTCCATATGCTATCAGTCAGAGGAAGCTGCGGATCACAGTAAAGATATTCCCTAATTGAATACATAAATGAGCTATTTTTGGTCGTAATGCAGCTTTATGCCTTTGGAGCTACACTTATCCCAGCATTTAGATCTAACAGTGGAGATAAACAGATCCATGTGTTGCGTCTGTGATGCCGCCAGTATGATGTCATAATTGAAACAAGACAGTGCAGAGCCCAGACAACACTTGAGGTGACCGGTCCCTCGACCTCTCTGCTCGGCCTTAAGTCTACACTTAAGTTATCTTCCTGTCCTCTTCCTCCCGTTCGTCAATTAAGAGTGCTCTCCAACCTTCAGATGTGATATGTACTTTACTGGCTTGCCCTTTAGATGACTTCCCAGAAACTCTCCGTGGCCTAACATTCTTCTGAATTTGTCCCAGGTGTGGACTGTGACCAGAGAGGTGGAATTCATGCACCATCACTCAGATTGATTGCCTCCTTCCTGTTCTGGTGCTTCTCTCATGCTGCTGGCTGGAGCTGCACCAGAGGAAAAAAAAAAAGTAAAAATGGGGGCGCATCATAGACCATCCCTCACAATAGTGCTGAGTGAGGGAAAGCAGACCCAACCGCTGCCACTACTCCCCTTTTCATCCCCAAACTTATTGCGCCGCGCTGTCGATGGCTGTATTAGACAGGCAAACTTCAAGCACGCCATTGCAGTGAATAGTTTCGGAGAGGAACGCAGAATGATGTCTTCCTGCCCTTCTTCTCTCAATCATGCCTCTGTGAACTCGTCTTATGGCTATGATTACAAGTTATTACCGCTCACTATCTTGGGAGCCATTTATCACTTGTGGGACCCGTGAGATCATTTCCTATTCGGAGCCTTTCCTGCCTTGTAACTGTCAAGCAACACTCCACTTCACCCCGCACTCGGTGTAGTTCAGCTCCTAGCAAAGCACAGAGAGCAACTTTTTTTAATATAATTGTTATCCTATCCAAGGAGAAAAAGGACTATCACATGAACAGTACTGTGCCAGAGGTGCAAGCACTTGATTTGTTATCAGTGGCTGATGTGTTTTTCTTTTGTTTTATAAGAAAAGATTGTCCAAGTGCCTGTCCCTTTCTCTGTATGTATAGATAAAAGGGTTGTGGTATTGTGTTTTATATGTGGAATACTGTTCTGCCTTGTAGGATTCTAAATTTAAAATAATAGTAATAAAAAAAAATACAAAGCAAAACACTTAAATTAAAAGAAGTCACTGTGAAAATGGTCATTTAAAGCTGTCATGGGGTAAAACTGAAATGCTTTTATCTACAAAATAATTGATGCAAAAACTTGCAAAAGTTTCAAAATATGCAGGTGAACTGTACAACTGAGTAAAAAGTGGTTTAAATTAGTTAAGGATTTTTTTATTTTTCAAACTTAAAAAGAAAAATGAACACGTCACAAAAAGGCAGGTTTGTTAAGTGGGTTAGAAGATTGTAGATTGCTATTCTGAAGGTGATAAATTAAGTTTACACATTTTTCTTTCAGTTTTTAACCAAAAACACTAATGACACTTGACTACACAATTTTAGATGCATAAAATATACCTGAAGAAATAAACAGTGGTAAACTAAAACTGCTTCAGTGTGGCCACGGAAACAAGGAGATGAACAAATGTGTAGAGGGGGGGGAAAAAAAAAGAAAAAGTCTCTCATCGTCATCCCTCGACTGACAGATCCTGCTTTAACTGGATTTGAGGAGTTAAGATAAATAATTTAATTTGGGCTTTCCATTGCGACGCGTGCGTAAATCCCACTTACGCACCTCGCAAATTCCGAAATCCACAGTTAATCCACAACATACACATATAATTTACAGATAGTCGAGCTGATGCACTTTGACAAAGAAGGCTTTTATATTTTCAGAGATTGGATGAATTTATGAGGAGAGAAGAGGCAGAAGAAGGAAATTAATGTCCTATAATGTTTGTAGATACAACAGTAAATTTGTCGGATAGTTTTGGTTGTGATCGACTAAGACGCATGATGACTTTCCATCTGTTGTTTAAAAACCTAAAGTTACGGTTTAAATGATTCCAAATGAGCCACTTTGGATGATTTATCATTAAAAAAAAAAAGACTGATTCTACAGAGAGACGGGGCCAACTAGAGTATAGCTGGTGGGTTTACTCAAGCCTTTGTGTTTTCGTGCTTCATAAAGGCTAAAGCATCGTGGCCCGAAGGCTGCTCTGCAAACAAAACTAGAACAGGCAACTTGAGGATTTGGAGAGTTGTCTAAATGTGAAGTGACAGGAGGGAGACCTTGGCTCCTTGTGGGACGCCAGCAACCCGGCACCAAGTCTGCCTTAATTAACAGAATCACAGCTTCTCCGTGAAGCAGCAGACAGTCACAGTCGGGCTGCAGTTCACTTCGAAATCTGCAATGATGATATTAGAAATAATAATAAAAGAAAGGAAAAAAAATAAACAAGGGCAATTTCACAAAAAGTTTAGTTTAAATTTACATTTCGGGTCTATTGGCTACTTGCGCAAAGAGCATAAAATGAGTCTTATTAGTAGTAGTAGCAGTCTGCTATTTTTACTATAATGACATAAATAAACGAAAAGTTCAACCTCGAAATAAAGTAAAGGCACTTCGGGCATCCATTCATGCTATGCTGCTTAGGCCTATATGCTATTTAAGCATCCTGACCCTGCGTGGCCCTAAAATCCAGCGATTTCCCTGCAGTGCGAGTGGCTGAAACCCCGCCCAGTGCTCGGCCATTGGTGGGGACAGTGAGGGGCTGTCAAAGAACTTTGTCTCATTAGTGTAGGCTACCATGTGCAGAGGAGGACAGACATGCTAACGCCTTCCCTTTGCCTCCCTCTGTCCCCACTGTATGTGCCATCGCAGTTTACCTTTAACAGGCTTTACGCATGGTGCCAAAGTGCGCTGCCCTCCTCGGTGGGTCGAACAGCGGATTCTTGCCTCTGCCCAAATATCTGGAGATTCGGGAATTTGCATTCGGTGTGAAGACCACTTAATCATGCTACAAAATCCACTTAAAAAAAAGTAGTTGCAGTTTGGATGTAGACGCCTGTGCGCCTGCAGGAAGTGGGTTAATTGAGATCTGCCTGATCGGATGCCCTGATGAGAGATCCAGTTGGCACAGCGGCTCCCATGGCTTACCATCCTCTCCGACCGGGCGCCTTGTCCTTGTCTGCCTTCCTCACCACCGCTCAGCCCTCGTTTTTTCCTGCGCTGACTTTCCCGGACGTCTCCTCTCTCTCCGAGCCCCTGTCGGGGCAGGCTGCGTCTGGCGGGGGGCTGCACGCAGCTCTGGGACGCCAAAGTCGCTCCTTGAAGAGCCTGCAGCCTGACGAGTGGCTGGATGACGACCCGAAAGTTACACTGGAGGCAAAGAATTTATGGAATGACTTTCACAAAATGGGAACCGAGATGGTCATCACGAAATCAGGGAGGCAAGTAAAACTACGATGCGTAATCAGGTTATCACTGAATTCATTTTAGTGCCAGTATTGGAGTCGTGCTGTATTTGAAATGGCATTTATTTGTACCTTCCAAAGCGACAGCACCAGATCTTGATTTTAAATTAAATTAAATTTTATTTTATTTTAAAGCAAGCAATCGGGTTTTTTAGCTGAAGCAGAAAATAACTATTTCAATAACACCGAGACAAATTCTTCAGTGTCAATAAACTAATACCAAACATGACGGCTATTCTGTCCATCAATTTACATTTGTTTGGTTGCTTTTGTGATTCCAACACTTGTAAATGTAATTCACTAAATGCATGGTTCAGTTCTTATCCAATTAATGCTATAAATCCTAATCTGATCAAACTATTAAACCCTCCATGTGGCTTCCGTTTAACAACACAACTATTGAAACATGCTCCGAAAACACATCTGTAAACTTATCATACATTTTCTAAAATACTATCTACTACAGGAGGATGTTTCCACCCTTCAAAGTGCGAGTAGATGGACTGGATGAAAGTGCGAAGTACATCCTGCTCATGGATATTGTAGCTGTCGATGACTGCCGCTACAAGTTTCACAACTCCCACTGGATGGTGGCTGGAAAAGCGGATCCGGAGATGCCAAAGCGCATGTACATCCACCCTGACAGTCCGTCCAAAGGAGAGCAGTGGATGAGCAAACCCGTTGCTTTTCATAAACTCAAGCTCACCAACAACATTTCAGATAAACATGGATTTGTAAGTCATTGGAAACTGCAGCCTAGTTTGCGCATGGCTTAAATGTTTGAGATAAACTGTCTTAAAAAAAAAAATAAAAAATCAGTTTAAAGTGCACTACCGTAACTTGTTCCAATATAATTTGAATTATTATTTTTACATTTGTGTGATTGCAGTTGGACTGGCTATCTAACAATATTTCTGTCTTTGATTTTTCCAGACAATTCTGAACTCCATGCATAAATACCAGCCCAGGTTTCATATCGTGAGAGCCAACGACATCATGAAACTTCCATACAGCACCTTCCGGACCTACGTTTTCCCTGAGACGGAGTTCATCGCTGTCACTGCCTATCAGAACGAAAAGGTACCTCCATCCTCCACACCCTCAGGCTCACGGGACACATATGTCGCTGCGCAAATTACGCGGCGCGCATTAAATTATACAGTGATGGGGAGTTTATTTGTAGACCTTAGGAAAATAACTGACCTGAGTTAAGAGGCGCATTTTAAAGTTATAGAAGGATGCTGTAAAGTTGGTTTTAATAGTCCAACATAATTTTCTGGATGCTGCGCATTTTCGTAATGGCTAACTTGCAGATCTTTTTCCATTCAGATTACGCAGCTAAAAATCGACAACAATCCCTTTGCCAAAGGATTCAGAGACACGGGGAATGGGAGACGAGAAAAGAGGTATTTATTTTAAAGCTAGGACACATCAAACTACCTGCTCATCACCTTTCCTCCCTTGTCAATAAACACAATCCCCTTTCCTCTGCAATATTTACGCACCATCCTGTACTTCTGCGTTAAAACTGGCATGTAAATATACAGTCCAGTAGATCACAGCCTATTTATTTACTTTTTCTATTCATATTCTGAGCTGCATTCATTACAGGAGTCATGTATTTTGTTAGTGTATGAATATTTAGCTTTTGTTTTTAGCTGACAAGCCAAAGTTCCCTACACACTTGCTGAATGAAGTGATTCTGATCAAAGTATTAGGAGATGCTTGTAGAGAGTTGTATCTAATGTCAGTTTGTGATCCGCAGGAATAAACTGTTTAGCACTTCCCCTCTGCACGAGAACCAAGGAAAAGCAGACCAGGACTGTGCTGATTCCGATGACTCCTGCGAGCAACCGGGCACCAGTGAGCCTTTTCATTCCCCTCAGGAACTGGTGACCAACCCTCTGATGTCCACCTCAACCTGTCCAGGTGGGTTCACCGACAGCATCATTAAGCAACATAATGACTTATAAAGTGTTCATCTAGCTCACTAGAGAGGCGACAGTCACTACACATAGGACATGTTTTCTAAACCACTCAACAGCCTTTTAGCAGCTCGTTTACAACTTGCAACTTCAAATGTGCTAAATGTTTAAAATAGTTTAGAATATTCAGAGACTGTTAGAGAATTTCTAATGTGCAGGGAAACCGTATAAATAATATGTTCAAAATTGCACTTTTTTGTAAATCAAATTAAAATGGAATGAAGCCTATTTATGTAGCACACTTTTAAAACAACCCGAGTGGACCAAAGTGCTGAGCACGCTCTAAGACAGGCAACAAATAGATGTGCAAAAAGGACAATAGGATAAAAACTTGTAAAAATAATACATAATATAAAACACTAAAAAAAACAAGGCAAAACAGGAAAAACAACCCATAAGATCCAATTCTAAAATAAAACACTGAAACATTAAAATCACTAAGAGAAACCCAAAGTCTTTGCAAACATCTCCACCCTTAGGATTTTTCAAAAGTGTCTTTACGTAGAAAAAAAGATCATATTTAGTGTTATGGAAAACTGCAACAGATTTGATTAGTGATGCAACATTTGTGACTATTTGTCTGTTTTGCTTTCCTTGTTTTGAAATTTAAGAATCCAAAACTTAAAAAAAAAAAAAAAAAAAAAGCATTTTCTCTGCTTTTCCCAAAAAGATAAGTCAAATTACACTCCTCAGCGTAAAGAAAATCATTTGTCTACAGTCTCTTAAACTAGCTCACGTTTCACTTTGATAAAAACAAACTGATCCTTAAACCACTATGTATTTATTTGTAATGCAGAAATTAATAAACTAGTATATGAGTCAACTTTGAGTTCACATTTACTTTTCTATTTTCTTTCCCTTCTCTCTTTAAATTGCAAAATTACCACATCAGGCCTTTTTCATTTCAATTTGTCTTAGTAGGAAAAAAAAAAGTGTTACTAATACCAGTAACGGTGGCTCAGCTCCGTCTGAACACAATAATTCATGATGGTGTGACTGTAAGTCAATGTGCTCAATGCCAAAGCCCTCATACTTGAAGCAGCAAAATGGAATTCAGCCATGCTTCATTTTATTATTTACGTCTGTGATTTTCCTGCTGGGACATTTCAGAATGTCTACATTTCATTAGTGTGACTCGACTTGACAAGGCTAAAACTACTCTGCTTAAATAAATCAGCTGTTTCTGCTGCCTTGGGGTTAGTTGCACATGAAAACTGTTTCATTAAAGGCTCGAGTTGTTTGCACAAAGTTCTCCTCTCAAAAGTCTGCGTCCACCGTGTCAAAGTAATGCTCGGAAGACCCTCCTTTTTCTTGCAGCTCTAAAGCTTTTCAAAATGTTGTTTACCACAGATGAGAACACTACGGGAAGTGATCCAGATGTTGATCTGCAAGACGATGGCGTATCTGACGCCGGCTGTTCCGGGACTGAACACACGCCGACTTTGAGTCTGAAAAGCAAAGAGATGCTGCAGAACTCGTCTGATCTCAGTCGGAGCGACAACAATCAGCATTCGGCGAAAGAAAGAACAATGTTTAGAACTCCCGGGGAGACGTTTTCTATGGAGATGGACTCTTCAGAAGGGCACATGAGGGAAATTAAAGACGGGGTCCTGCCTGTGACGTTGCAGTCGCGGGGCTCTTCGTCCCTCAGTGCTGGTCAATGTCACACTTTGGATTTCTCAAGCGTGCACAACCAGACGTTTACTAAGCTCGGCGCACCTTTGTTGTTTCATCCTGGACAGCTGTCAAAGAAACCAGAAGCTTTTTCCACTTTGGGTATGGGACATGTATTTTCTACTTTGCCCGGAGTAAGTGACTTAGACAACGGAGGCCTATCGTCGAGAAGCATCACCTCTTCATCTCCCTTCATGTTTCATCTGTCGCAGCACATGCTGGCGTCTCAGGTACGCTTCACCGGCAGCACCGCATTCTACTGTTACACATATTTTAACACACATTGTGAACAGATATAGCGAGCCGAGGCTGCTGGCTCCTCGTAGGGTTCGCCCACATACAGCAGCACTGCGTGTACTTTCTCTTCTCAGAGAAACATCTGCCACCACTCCAGGGCGAATAGGATTTCATTTGTGCTCATAGAATTACTGGGGGGGAAAAAAATAAAGTAAAAAACACTTTGAAAGTATCTTTCCAGAGAAAAATTCTGAGCTGATCTCTTGACCTCATTGTCAACTATTTATATTGGGACTGTTTCAGGTGAGAAGTGTTCACAGAGAGATCTCTGGATTACACACAGAAACCTTTTAATAATACTCAAAGTCGTAATTAGGGAGCAGCAGAATCTTCAGTGGACCTCTGAAACTTTGAGTGAATCAAACTGAAATCATCCACATTACTTGTGCCACGACCGATGGTAGTAAAGGTCCCTATGGAAGACCCTTTAAATGTTACCTCATAATAACGTACCAGCCTCCTACCAAAGCTGCAAGATCACGTTTTTAATTAACTCTTCACATTTGAGGCAGCAGGTACACAATTTACAGAAAGAAATGTATGCATATTTAAGATGACAACATACAATTACAGCTAATTGAGAGGTCCAGGATTGGTTTTGACCCCTCACAAGGATCATAAGATGACTAACGGGGTAGGGAATCGGCCATAAAGAAAAATCAGCATATTTTTCTGATTTTCTCTCAACGTAAAGTCGCTCCTCACCTGAACTGATAACAACTCATAGTTCCTGTTTTGTGTTAAGGTGTCACACACAAGAGATTTATGAACCCAGTTTATACCAAACAGCCATTCAACTGGTGCCCAGTGGGGTCTTTGAAGCCCATCATTCCTGCTTCCCCTATAAAGAATTAAATTTGGCCTCTTTAATCACCGTCTTGTGTTTCATGGAAAGCCTCTTGAGTTTTGTAAACAGCAGGTTATATAACATGAGTAACACAACCTCAGATGAAGTCTATATGAAGGTCAGCATATAGTAAAGCATCGCTGTTGAAGCCTCTCGTTACCCAACAGGATTTGATCAAGACCGTTTCTGAGGTCATTTGCTAACACCTTGGAAAATCATGTCTGTTTATAAAAAATGCAGGGAGATCAGAAGATCTGTGAAGTTGGTGTAACAGGAGTGCTAACAACCTGACTTTCTCATACAGGGAATCTCGCTGTCACCTTTCGGAGGACTGTTCTCGTATCCATACTGCTACATGGCAGCGCCGGGAGCCACCGGTCCAGCTCTTCCCGCCTGCTCCGCGACGGCGTCGCTCACCAGAAACCACCGTTACAGCAACTCTCGGCCTTGGTTGCGATTCAGCCCTTATCAGATCCCCACATCTGTCACGTCGCGCCAAAATCTGCAAGCGGCCAGATTGCTTGGCAGGTCGCATTCGCAGTCTGAGCTGTCCAAATCTGGGAGCACAGAGTCAAGTCCAGCATCTCACAATCACAGTTACAAAGCCAAAGCGAAGCAGACGACTGTTCCACCCAAAACCGTTGTTATGTGTTCCACTGATGAACTGAAACACACGGATAGTCCAGCTGGAGGACTTGATAAACCACATCCTCCGCATTAGCTGTTTTTATAATACACGTGGTAAATACTGGGTGATGATTACACAGACAAGTTTGTTAAGTTGCACATAATATTCACATGAAATAAGTAGTTTTTCAAAAACTGTATCCATTTAGCCCAGGACCAGACCGTATCTGCAACAAAAAAAAACAACTGGTGCCATTTTTCAAAGGCTACCAAGCATGGCAGATTCACTGGAGGGTGTCTGGTACCACACTATGGCTAAATGGACGCAGCGTTAAATTTGGTACGGTTGCAGTTGAGAAGTTTTCCAGCAGGTTCCATAACATTAGTGTCGACTGACTCTTTGTTATAAGACTGTTATTTACTCTCTGAATCTCTTTAAATGTAAATGTTTTTTAACATCTCACTCTGGTCTGGTGATAAGGAGGATTACTGAATTTCAAAATGTGTCCAAGTGTCCCGTATCCTTAGAGGCCTGGTTGTCCGTTTGGCCTTACAGTTTGGCAGCTGTCACTGACTGAATTTGGGGTGGGGTTTTTTTTTTCAGGTGTAAATTTCAAACATGGCTTAACGGGTTAAATTCTCATTCAAGACATAAAGCTGCCTAATAAACACTGATTTAGTGATTTGCAGTTGAAACGACAGCCGTGTTAAAACACAGCCACTCAAAAGATCCTTTTAATTCTTCATCCATGTTCAACCCAGTTTGAACCATTTTATACTTGAACTGTCTTTTGATTTGATTTGATACTAAAAGTTAAAAAACATCAAAGACAAACAAAAGGAGCTCATTGGATTGTCTATAAAATGAGCGATGCAGAAGTCAATGTCCAGAGTGGAATTCTCGTTACGGTAATAATGTGCTTTAAATGCAATTAAAACATATTTTTTACTTGCTTATTCTGTACATTTGTGTAAATATATGACCTGTCATTTTGGTTTTCACATTGTGTTAATATAAAAAAAATAAAAAATGAAGCCTTTCCAGACTGAAAACTGTAACTGATCACTATTGAACCTGCCAATGAGATCTGAAGCAAAGCGTTTACCACCTGTTTCACATTTTTGTTCATGTACCAAAGTTGCACTGTGGACTTGAAAGAGAAAACTCAGGATTTATTTTTCTTCTTCTTCTTTTTTTTAAATTCCAGCACTTAAAGTGTCTTCAGTAAACATAATCTGACATGTTGTCAACCAGATTATTCAGGTAAAATGTGTTGTTTTTTTTCCACAATTTAAATAAAGATGTTGTTCACATTTTCTGCAGTTGTCTCAATTTAGTAATCCTGTTTTAACATTTTCATTCATTGTAAAGCTGCTTTACAAATTGCCTAAATGTTCAAACCTATTCTCCAGAAATAGTAATTTCCTGTTTTATGAAATGCATTTTTATATCTTAGAAGTTCTCCAGTTTACTATCATGACTTGTGTGTTCAAAATTAGCATGATTCTACCAAATAAAACTAAAATTTATATCATTTGAACTAATAATGAAAAGAAAAGAAGATTATACTACAGATTATTTTGTGGATTTAATAAAAACAGACGCAATATCTCCTGTGTTTTAAATTCCAGTAAGAATATTAAAAACTAAAATCTGTTTTGCAGTTTTTTTAAATCATGGTTATTCCCTGCAAAGTCCTTTTTTTTTTCATACTCGAGCTGCTGGTGCTGTAATAAAAAGAAAGTCAGCTCTCTCAAGGGTACAATTGATCTGAAAAGCCCTCCCCCTGTGCTGGGCTCCTCTCAAACCTCTGTTGTGTGCATTTTCTCCTTGGCTGAGCGCAGCTTCAGACTGAAAGAACATCTCCACTGGCTCAAAAATGTGGAGGGGAGGTCAGCTGCAAAGTTTTACGGTCAGCACAAAACTTCCCTCCCTTCTCCAACGGCCGCCGAGAGTCGTACAGGGGGGGCCGGAGAGAGAGGCGCCTTCAGCACAAATAGGAAAGGAGGGGTATTCTCCTGTCAACAACATCCTGCCTCACCCGCTCACACTCCTCACCTTCAGGCCTGTGTGACAGAAAAGAAAGTGCATGGCCACCGAAAGCAGCCATCTCACACCTCACACCGCGCACGCCAACTCGAAGACGATTACAAATGATTTAATATTCCGACCTCACGGTGTCAAGAAGAGGCGACGCGCTTTTTTCGCGTCAGGTGGGATCTCTAAATTAAACATTATCCGTTGCACGACACAGTGTCAAAGCAACGCGGTGCATCAAGGGTAACATATTCCTAGATGCTGGAGGAATGCTCTCTGGTACTCTAAATCTCCTCTGAAAGTAAGTGCTGAGATAAAAATGTCAACACAGATGGCTTAAAGAGATGAGATAGTCATCTGTAGCATACATTATGAATAATTCACCTAACAGGAGTACCATCTAAAAGCCCGTGTTCCCTGTGAATAAAGCACTACCGCGTATCTTGCTGTTAGGGCGAAGATACAGAAAAGGTGTGCAGACGTCTCAGGAGTCACATGAATCTGAGCGTCAAACCATAAAAATATAACAAGAGAGCACACGCTGATGATTCTGTGTAAATGACGACGTTACATTGGGGTAAAATAAATGCACTCCAGATTACCTTGAATGGAAGACGGTGAATTATTTACTGTGACGCCAAACAATAAATGCAAAGGACTCGCATGACAAGTTTTATAGCTGATGAGGGAAGAGGTTTAAGTCTCATTTGTGCACTTCATGGGTTGTTTTTCAGAAAGCAAATTGATGTAAAACACGTACAAATTGTTAAAGCCACGACTAATAATGTGATCTGCACAAACAAAGAGGTCCCATTGAGCAACACAATAAAAGACATGGAGCTTGTTTGGGAAATGAACTACACAGCTGAAAGGCCTCTGAAGCCATCTAGTGGATCACAACTGCAAAAACACCTCCAACCTCTTCATCCTTCCATCCACCGCTTAATCCTCACTAGGGTCACAGGGGGGCTGGAGTCTATCCCAGCTGACTCAGGGTGAAGGCAGAGGACACCCTGGACAGGTCACCAGTCTATCACAGGGCTACAGACAACAAGCACACTCACATTCACACCTACGGACAATTTAGAATCACCAGTTAACCTCAACATGTTTTTGGACCTTGTGGGAGGAAGAGAAGAACCCAGAGAGAACCCACGCTACACGGGGAGAACATGCAAAAGCCACGCAGAAAGATCCCGGGTGTCCTCACCGGAATGTGAACCGGGGATCTTCTTGCTGCGAGGCAACAGTGCTACCCACCACCCCACCCTCTTCATATTTCGTCAAAAACTGGGACTGACATGCCATTCTACTGAATTAATTAAAGAATAATAAATGATTCTGGTTTCATTTTAGCATTGGGTTTACACCTTTATAGTTCTGACAGCAATTAGAAATGTACCTTAAAAGCACCAGAGCATCTTCCACAATACAGGAAACTAAAACCAGTCGTGTGTAAAAGATTTGAAAGATTTACCCTGAAAACATTAACAAATAAAACCCAGTGGTGGCTACAAGTGTATATATACTTAACTGAGTGGTGATGGCAATGAATGCATCAAATCATTCTTCTTCATCAGAAACTTAATCAGGATTTAATGTACTCGTTTTGAAAATGTATGTGCATCTCTGAAATAACTAAAGTAATTTAGTTAGCTATACAAACATGTTACACAACTAGGAAACGTGACCGTAAAATGCTGCACTTATGAAATATTATAAACATGACGAGCCGGAATCTCTGGATTCTGAACCAGACGACCTGCATTCACGCCTCAGCACAAACATCAGCCAGACACACAGCTTCTACCTTCTACAGCTACATCTGCTGCCTGTCAGAAGAACATTCATATTCAAGCTAATTGTTATTTATTCACATTTCACAGTTTTGAATACTACTTGAAAAGTACTATTACCATTTAAAGCAGCAACTTTATTAATAGGAACACACATCAAGTTTCCTCAGTAACACTGAATATTAAAATGGATATTTACTTTGGTGAAAATCCAGTTTACCGTGTCAATATGGTGTTATTTATACACTAGAAGATATTTCACAAGTGAAAAAGGCAGTTAGATTGCAACACCATGGCTGAGCATTTCTACCTTGAAACTACAGCGCACTGATGAGAGTCTCAAAACTACAGATTCAGACTTTTGCGGGTTTATATATTGTCAAACTTCTGAACCAATCCAGTGAACTTGTAAAGAGGGACTTTCTGTTTCATTATTCTTCTTCAGAATCAGTTTCTTGTTCAAATTTAGATGCCTACATTACTCCAATATAAAACTTGCCTTTGTGTGTCATAGAGTGGTTTTACAGTGTTTGAACAGAGTTGAAGGTGAGCTGGTGTACTCGGGCTGCAGCGAGTGGGACGAGGTGAGTAAACAGAGGCAGGGACTTCATAGAGCTGCACCTTCTGAAGGGGGCAACAGCTGCATCTAAGAATGTTAAGGCAGGAAAGGGTAATATTCATGGGAAAAATATCTAAATATGTGCCTTTGATATACAGCGATGAGCTAAAGAGGTTTAAAAACCAATCAGAGGGGGACTTTAATGACCTTTGGGGACTGTCTTTAGAAACAATAAGAAGGCTGCACAATAACATCAGTATTTTTGCAAGTCATCTTTGTAACCTAGTTTTCAGGCTGCATGCCAGCAAAAAAAAATGCTTCAAATTTGTGATAAGCTGAAGCTCTGGTGCAATGCTTGAAATGCCAGTTTTCCTGTTCAAAGGTCAAGAAACTGCATCTGAAATCACATCTCTGTTGGGTATAAACATATATTTTCTGTATAATATGATCCATGATCATAGTGCACTTGAGACTGAACATAATCCTAAACACTTCGGCTGCTTGCACTAATGATGTTTGACAGGACAGGGGAGGGTGTTTACAGAAGCTGAGTGAGTAAAGGTGCAAACTCACAGGCTGCTTACTTTGTTGTCATCCCGCCCGAGGTGTAGATTTAAGAGCGGTCTAAGTGTGTTTACAACCGGCTCCGACTACAAACTGTTCACTCGGGGCTCCAAAGACCTTTAAAGCTTTTCTCACTTGCAAAATACCGGCTCCGTTCCAGACATCTGCACGTGCGGCACATGCGGAACTTGCATGATGACGAACCGCCCCTTCCGGGTCCCACCTCCTGGCTGAGCCAGCCTCACCCCGCCCACTGAGATTCCTGAACGCTGATTGGTTCTCTGCGAATGACCCCTTCCTAGATCTAGTCGCAATAGATAGAAACTGTTCACGGTACATCTTCACTAATAATATGGCCATGGAGAATTTGCTTATCATCCCTAGACTGGATGAGCAGCCTAATTATAAAGCTTCACATTCAAAGACACAATAGCAAAAGAACAAACAACACGATGGCCCTCAAGGAAGTGGATGTTGAAATTACAACCTTCTTGTTTGCATATGCAAAAATTAAACAATATTATCATAATCAAACATTAGTGAACTGCTGCTTCTTTTTAACCTCAGGGTCAGTGAGTTCTCGTTTTTCCAGTGTGTTAGCTGTGTAAACGTTTTACATTCGTTTATAATTTCACTGAGATACTATTAATGGAAACTCTTTAAAATATAATATAATATAATTAAAATGGCTTCATTGATAAGTTTCAAGGTGCTGCACAAAAAAGCACGGAAACAAAACACCAAACATAAAACAGCAGAAACAAAAGCAAAAAAGGAAAGAAAGGAGAAAGAGACCGACATAGTCAATAGTAAAATATAGAAAGAATAAAAGGCCAGAGTAAAATATACAAGAATAAATTAAAACAATCACAGTCAAACTAAGTAGAAGAAGGCCTTATAACAACAATGATAATAATAATATTAATAGTAGAAAGTTTCCAGTATTTTTTAAAACAAGACAACACTGATGGTACAATTCTTTTGGAGAGATTTTCGTAAGTCACATGTAAATGTCGACCATCTGTGGTCACAAGAAGAGATCCAGGAGCTGTCACAGTTCCTGCCATGTGACTCATTTGGATGTAAAGGACCACATATGTAATATTAAGGCTTTAAAAGCAAGCAATAATATATTTTAATCATGATTAAAACCAACTGGTAACCATTGAAGGCCGGCAAGAATTGGAGTAATGTGGTGAAGTGAACCCTAGAAGCGGTAATTTGTTTTTCTGAATGTTCCCCTGACTGATACTGGAGTAAATATATTGTGGGGGATGTTAAAAATAACAACAATAATCATTAAAACATATGATAATGGTCGATCTGTTTGCAAGGGAATTCGAAAAAAATATCAAACTGAGCATTTTATTTTGGTGAAGGAGGATAGGTTGTGTTTATTTTTAACTTCACTAACTGCACATTTTTTTTGTAACACACACACACTAATTTTATTTCATTAAAGCTTTCCTATATATCATTTCTAATTTGCAGTAATAACTATTTTCAACTCCCTCCTCCGCATAGCATCGCTTGCAGGCTCCCTGTGTGTGTGTGTGTGTGTGTGTCTTCTAGCGGATCTACTTCTATGTCGGAAGCTGCAGTCAGAGGTCAACGTCCAGGAGTAACCTGCCTGCGCATCACCACATCACCCCACTCTCTGCTGTTGGAGCGTCTGGCGGAGCTGTGTGACCTCAGCATGATGTGATTTTTTTTTTTTTCATCATCACCACTGGAAACAGAGATGTCTGACAGACGTTTTTAATTTATCGATCTCGTTCACTGAACTCTTCCAGGATTTCGTGTCGGCTTTTCTCCACCGGTAAGTTAGCCTAGCCGACGTGTTTATCTCAAGATTACGCAGGTTGCGCCCATGCTGCGGGACAGCTCACCGGCCGGCGGTTACAGTCAGCACCGCTGTACTAGAGCCGTTACCGACGTATTATAATTGTATTAGCCGCTGCCGGTAAGCTAGCTTTATTAGCATCCGCCCCTCAGCTTAGCCGGGGCTGCTGTGTGGGCAGCTAGCTTTGACAGGTAGCGTTAACCAGTGGACTCAACGTTTACTTAAAAAACAGCTGAAGTTATTTTGTTAAATAATATTATGAGAAGTTTGTCACGAAGCTAAATGCAGCCGTCCGTTGGTGTGGTTTCGCCATGCTGCCCTGGCTCACCTTTGCCGTGTGTCTGACGGCGGTGCTCGGCTTGTTTTTCTGGTCCCGCAAGCAGCTATCGATAGGTAAGGTGTGCCTTACCTCACAGGCTTTCCACTCGGTCTGGCAGGTGGAAAACAACATTAGTTGTTAGCAACTAGGAAGATTGCTTGACAGCAGCATTGCAGGTGAATCGTTTGTTGTTTCCCCAGAGTCTCGTTAATCAACATTGTGTGAGAGCAGACCTGGTAAATTAACAAGCTAACCGAGCAGCAGTCCAGTATGGTAATGGTAGTGTTTAAAATGTGTTATTAGATCAGTGTGTGCAACCTGCAGCTGTCTGTTTAATGCATTTACTGAAAGTGTTTTGCACAAAGTGTGAGTCACAGGATAACAGGAATTATAGTTTCCAACAGATGATTAGAGTGCAGCTCTTTGAATGCATGTGCTTTCTAATGTTTGGAGCTAAAACAGTGTTTTAGATGCTACTAGATGCATGACTAATCTTATCTTTTAATTTTTCATTTGGCAATTGCTGCTTAAATAGTTTTGAAATCGTGCTTTATAGGGTTGTAGAAAGTATTGTAATATATGTCTTGTATGTCTAATAGTGTATATTGCTGGTGCACTGTACTTCTATATTGACAATTATTTCTATTTGAATGAGGGCAGACAAGAAGGCTTTAAATATCTAACTGCAGTTTTTCTGACATATTCATCCATTTGATTTGCTATGTGCATATATTTAAAGCCAGCCTTCAGTTTAAAATTCACCAATTTATTTAGAATATTAGTGTGATGGAGCATTGCCACGTGAGATGCAATCAAAAGTCC
The DNA here is from genome assembly GCF_000690725.1 of Stegastes partitus. NCBI lineage: Eukaryota > Metazoa > Chordata > Actinopteri > Pomacentridae > Stegastes > Stegastes partitus. Next base: position 144,870 of record NW_007579147.1, read on the forward strand.
CCCGCTGTCCCTCAAGGTGTGAATTTGTGAACCCATTAACAGTTTAAACCCATAAGCAGAGCAGAACATATCCCAGATTGCAGCCTTTGCAGTTTGCTTCAAATTGCAATTGCGATTTGAAATTGATGAATAGTTTAGCCCTAATGTAAATTATTTCATCATCTCTGAGTTGTTATCTACATCATCTCTGGCACGCTCAGCGGTGCTGCTTTTTTCAGAACTTTGATATGATGTGCCGAGCATCTCAGTACAAGTCCAAGTGTTGCAATATCGACTGTATTACCAGCAAACTTAAGTTCATGTCACCCACTTTTGCAATATGACAAACAGCGTCACGTTCCAGCCAAGGCAATCTTGTGTCAGACGGTGCGCTGATATTTGGACCCTCTACCTCCTTTATAACAGTTGCTGTCCATGTTCTCTGTCTTATCAGTGTTCGCAGCCTGCTCGTGTCGCCCAGCCATGGCACAGCAGGACGGTGCTGCAAAGAAGAACCCCGCTGTGGCGGCGTTGCACTCTCACTTCATCGTGGGATCGGTGTCGGAGGAGAACTCAGAAGATGAAAACCAAGGGAAGCAAGACATTCAGCTGGAGGAAAAGGAGACGCGCTCGTGTTCTCCGTCCTCCGCCAGCTCCGACAGCACCTATGAAATGGGCTTCGAGAACATCGATGGCCCCATGCACAATCTGAGGTTAGAATGAAAACCCGGTCTATTCGTGTTCATTTCCAGCTTCTCTCCACAATGATGGCACCAAAATAAATGCCGTTTCCCAGTGTTTTGCTTATGATGCTGGTTATAAGTGGAAACACGCTGCTAAAATATTCCATGTTTAGGAAGCAGCTGTTTCCAAACAATTATTATTATTATTTATTTTTTTGCATTTCAGTAGTCCCTGTTATGATCTGCTCTACTTCCACTCAAAGTTTTTCCTATACACATACACTTGATTAACATATCAAAATTTTAAAATGCAAACTTGAGATGCAGATGGATAAGTTGTGACTTCAAATTCTGTCTTCATGAAACTGATGGAAACAGGCCTGTGGTCCAGAACGGAGCACGCTCTGTCCAGACTGTGTACTTTTCCTCCGTAGCCCCCTTTTTTTTTGCAGCACTTGTGAAAAATGCGGTTTCTCTAGTTGCACCGTGCTAAAGGGCTCCTCTGTGTTCTTTGTACGTGTTAGGTTGTCCTGGACTGCAGGCACGGACTTCAGAATGTTGGTTTGGGGAAGCTGTAAATTGTTCGCACACAGAAATTTCTAATCCAACAGTCGAAAGGAGCTATTCAGCGCTGATAGAACTTTGTTTAATGCTTGCTGCAGTCTTTAGCCTCTCTGCCAACCCCAAGTCTTTCACTGGGCTCCCTGAGTCTCTCAGTTTTGTCGCTGTGTGAATTACATTTCCCTCAAAGTCTCACATAAGAGTTGTCAGGATTTGAGATTCAAATTCGGCAGACTACCTGATGCAGGTAACAATCCCTCTCATTACTCGCTTGTTCCTTTTCAGTTGTGTTAGATAAATATTGTTATAATACGCAACAAGCCTCGAAGACAGTGATGCTCTCTGCCTGCTGACTCACTGTGTGTCCTACTCTGGAAGCTCTTTTTCTATTTGCAACTCGCAATTTTAGGATCTGACAGATCTCAATAGTTACTTTGTCCTGTCTGGACAAAGTCTGGTTTTGTGTGTGCTTCAAGGAAGAAAAAGAAAAAAAAAAGAGGTGAGAGATGTGGCTGTTAACTGAATTAATGATGAACCGGCAGTTTTAATACTAGAAATACTGGCTCGGGGTGTCTGCCTTCTCCATCATTATGATAACCTCCTACAGAGCAGTTCCACAGCTCGGTTGAAATAAGTAGAAATTTGTAGAAGCTCGTTTGCCTCGTGCCGGTGCGGTGATGCAACAGTGCAGTGTCAGGCCATAGAGACCAGCCAGCCAAGTGAGTCCAGGCTCCGTCACACCCTACAGCTGACAGCCATGCCCCTCCCCCTGCGCTACACATTTCCTTGATGGTTGCTGTTAGAGTGGAGCTTGAGTCATAGCGCTTGTCTAAACATGTAAATATGCTTGAGGGCTACATTCTACTCTTTAAGTAGTTCAATTATCCTCAACTATACCATTGTTCACGCTGTACTGTTTTGCCGTTCTATTACCCAAATCTTAATTGATTTGTTTTCCCACTATTTGTTTTTAGATCCTGTTTGACATTCACCCTCGTCATAGATTCTAATTCATAGATAGAAGGTTCTGGCCATGTCTGTAATTCACCCGCAAGCTATCAAGTTTTAGATAAGAGACAGTAGTCAAATACTTAGCTACTGTGATAATAGGCTTCCTATCAGCATGAGGTGATATCAGTGCTATTTTATCTTCTTGGCTGTAAACATCAACTGCTTTAAAAGCTCCCATATGGTGAAAAGCCATTTTTGTTGTAGCTGTCATAAGCTGTAAGGTGTAAAATGAAAGCTGTTCAAATGTGAAGATGTTTATTTCTGCAGTTATTCAAGCCCTCCCTCACAACTAGTTAGCCTCCAAGGTTTACAAGCCAGTAAAAATTAACCCGGGTGCTGTGTAACAGCTAACTAACCAGCAGACGTCGAGCTCTGTGTCGTCAAGCAAACATGCAGACATTGTTCTTCATAAAGGAGGCAGGAACAGCAGCAGTTCAGTGGTTTTCACAGCGGTTTAGTTATCCAGTCATGGTGAACTGGACCATCATTGCAGTATTTTGAGCTGAAAGACACACTGAGAGACTTTGATTCATTTGCAGAAAAGGGGGCACAAAGTGGGACCTTTAATGCTGTGCTGCTGTTGAAACATTCATGTGGGACAGCTTGCTTCTGGCTAGTTTAATAGCTGCCTATTGCCTCTTTTATATTCCAATACTGGACAGGTTCTAAATGACCATTATTTGCATTTGATTTTATTTCTTCAAGCAGATCGAGCATGTCAGGACTACACTTGGTGAAACAAGGCAGAGATCGCCGGCGAATTGATCTCCAGAGAGACTTCACTGTTGCTTCGCCTGCTGAGTTTGTCACCCGCTTCGGTGGGAACAAAGTCATTGAAAAGGTAACAGATTTTAGTTACTGCCCTTCCAAAAAAATACTGAAAAGAAAAAGTAAACCCTGTCATATTTGGAAATGAATCCCAATGTTCTGTATTAACAATAAAAACAAATTAGTGAAGAATTTCTGTTTATGATTTGCACAGCATAAAGGCATCATACATATAGACACAGCGATGTCTCACTGTTCTATTGAGCACATATGACAAAGTGTCCCATTTTGAACTTGACCAATCCAGTTCAATGACCTGACATGTTCTGCAGGGAAAATCATTAGAAGCTTGTGCAGCCACAGAAATGTAAAGACACAAAATATTTGCATTCAGTGATGCAATTGCTGTGATATAAATAGACCAAATCAGCATTACTATCTCACCTGTTTTCTTTATCCAGGTGCTTATTGCGAACAATGGCATCGCAGCGGTTAAATGCATGCGCTCCATCCGCCGCTGGGCCTATGAGATGTTTCGCAATGAAAGGGCAATTCGTTTTGTTGTCATGGTGACCCCTGAAGACCTAAAGGCCAATGCAGGTGAGTGTTAGCGGGATTTCTGTGAACATGTAAAGCTCCTGAGTGAACAGAACAAATGTGGTACTAGACTGAGCTAAGCTTCCTGACACTGACATGGAAACACTGGAGAGTTGATGCTCATTAACTCTTGTTTAAAAGACAATAAACAAGCACCCAGTGAGGAATATTATGTGACAAGATATTGGAAAAATGTGTATATTTGAAGAGTAAAATCCCTGTTTTTCACTGTTTGTAGTCACTTTTTAATCTAATCATGCTGTTTGACACATAAGAGTGGTGAAGTGAATGTATTTAACTACCTGGTAGAAGACTGCATGTTTGTTCTTATGGAGGTCATGAATCCTGTGTGTTTTGAAGTCATTGAATAAATCAATCCGTTTGTGGTTCACAGAGTACATCAAAATGGCAGACCATTATGTTCCTGTGCCAGGAGGGACTAATAACAACAACTATGCCAATGTGGAGCTCATTCTGGACATTGCTAAACGCATACCCGTTCAGGTACCATCAAACTCTTATTTTTCTGCAGAGTTTCCACTGTAATTAATGATTTTACTTTTAATTGAATATATATTTTTTTTGTATATTATAGGCTGTGTGGGCTGGATGGGGCCATGCCTCAGAGAACCCCAAACTCCCAGAGCTCCTTCATAAGAATGGCATTGCTTTCATGGGTAAGGAAAGCTGGTCACTTTGTTGGTATTCTACCTTTCCTACGTTATACCATTTTGCTTAATTAAATTTTTTTTACTCCTTTCCCAGGTCCTCCAAGTCAGGCTATGTGGGCTCTTGGAGACAAGATTGCTTCCTCAATCGTGGCCCAGACGGCTGGCATCCCAACCCTGCCCTGGAGCGGAACAGGTAGATCATTTATTGTGTGCCATTTAGTATTACCTTTAAAAAAAAAAAAAAAAAAATGTCTTTATTATTCATCTGTCAATATTTCCTGCACTTCGTCCGATTTTCATGATGTTTATACAGTAGTAGTTGGTTTCTGTATCTTTGTCGTAAATGTTTGGTGTTCCAGGTCAGATTCCTGAGATGTCATTGTTGAAAACATCACACCAATACACAGATCCGTTTGTCTTTTTCAGGCCTGACAGTGGAATGGACAGAGAACAACCAAAAGAAGAAACTCATCAGTGTTCCCAATGACTTATATGAGCTTGGTTGCATCCAGGATGTAGAGGATGGCTTAAAAGTAAGCAAGCCATCTGACTGACAGATCATAATGTTAAATGAATGTTGCATGTGCTTTAGTATAGTGCGCATTCTCGCATGTGTGCTGGAAACCTGTATGTTTCTGTTGCCAGGCTGCAGAGAACATCGGCTACCCTGTGATGGTGAAGGCCTCAGAAGGTGGCGGAGGTAAAGGGATCCGTAAAGTCAACTGTGCTGATGACTTCCCTAATCTCTTCAGACAGGTACGTGCAAATTTACATAGCAAACGTGTAGTCCAGCCATTTTTACATTGCATTTGGTGCCTGATTGACTGTCTCCTTGGTGCTGTAGGTCCAAGCAGAGGTTCCAGGATCACCCATTTTCGTCATGCAGCTTGCCAAACATGCCCGCCACTTGGAGGTTCAGATTTTAGCGGATCAATATGGCAACGCAATTTCCCTGTTTGGCAGAGACTGCTCTGTGCAGCGGCGTCACCAGAAGATTATAGAGGAGGCTCCGGCCACCATTGCCACTTCTGATGTGTTTGAGGATATGGAAAAGGTACAAACCAATCTAGCATTGTTTGTACTTATAGAGCTGCTAAATGGAAATCAAGACCAACATACTTTTAGCTTGATTTGAACAGAGCTGTTCTCTCTTCTCAGTGTGCAGTGAAGCTCGCCAAGATGGTGGGTTACGTCAGTGCAGGCACAGTGGAGTACCTCTACAGCCAGGACGGCAGCTTCTACTTCCTGGAGCTCAACCCTCGTCTGCAGGTGGAACACCCCTGTACCGAGATGGTAGCCGACGTCAACCTACCTGCAGCCCAAATGCAGGTCAGCCTCACTCACGTGCTTCCACTGCTACAAAAAAAGCACACTCCGTTACATCACATATGGAGCGTTTGAGTCCGTGGCTGTTGTACAGCAGACAAAGTTAGCACGCTTCAACGCCACCACGGCTCTGACGGGCCCCCTGTCTCCATGGCAACAGACTGCAAGAGAAGGAGGCGATATGCAGAAACGCTGTAGTAGCTTGTAATGACAATCGGTCACGTGGTCGGTTCTGCAGTGTTTAGGATTGTGTGTAAATAGGTCAGCGGCAGTCAGGCTGAAGGGATGGGAAAGCTTTGCAGGCAAGCTGATTGGGTGTTACTGTGGGAGTGACACCGGATGAGGAGGAGAATGAGGGGATCCCTTTCAAAACAATGACAGTGCCCACTATATGTCTGCAAAAGTTAAAAATGTAATGTTTGAAACCACAAGATAAACATACCAGTGAAAATGTATGGGGTTCATTCAAAGCAGAAACGATCACGTTGCATAAACACACCTCTATGTTTTGACAGATTGCTATGGGTATTCCTCTTCACCGAATCAAAGACATCAGGATGCTTTATGGGGTCCAGCCCTGGGGAGACTGTCCCATTGACTTCGAGTGTCTGTCAACTACCCCCTCCCCTCGGGGCCATGTCATCGCAGCACGTATTACCAGTGAAAATCCAGATGAGGTAGGATTCACTCTTTCCTTGTAAATGTTACCAATGTTTTGGCTCTGTTCCTGTCATTGTGTGACTCTTTTTCATTCAGTAATTCTGTTGTTCATTGTATAAAGACCATTGTTAATACTCCTAAATGTCACCTTAGTGTAAAATTAGCTGGTTTTGGTTCAGCTTATAAGAAGATCAAAGCTGATGTGTGTGTGTGTGTGTTGTGTAATTTCAGGGTTTCAAGCCGAGTTCTGGAACAGTGCAAGAGCTGAATTTCCGCAGCAATAAGAACGTGTGGGGCTACTTCAGTGTTGCAGCAGCTGGAGGGCTGCACGAGTTTGCTGACTCCCAGTTTGGACACTGTTTCTCTTGGGGAGAGAATCGTGAAGAAGCTATCTCGTGAGTGAACCCAGAATTTAAACACACTGCTTTGTCAGAAAGCTAACTGAAACCGATTTATTATTATTTATTACCAAATATTCAATATGTGGTTTCCATGTTATATCATTTTTTACATTCTTTATATTTTAAAATCAGTTTAATATTTTTATATTTATATTTGCATCTTCTATTTTTTCCTATATTATTGTTGCACCAACCTACCAGAGCAAATTCCTCATATTGTGTGAACTATACCTGCAATAAACCTGAATCTGATTCTGATTTCAGTGCAATCGTCTAATCCGAGGTTCTGTGTTTTTCTAGCAACATGGTGGTCGCTCTCAAGGAGCTGTCAATCAGGGGAGACTTCAGGACAACTGTGGAATACCTCATTAAGCTGCTGGAGACTGAAAGCTTTCAGCACAACAGCATTGACACTGGCTGGCTGGACAGGCTTATCTCAGAGAAGATGCAGGTACAATATGCAGAGATGTTCTCGTTTTATCCACTGGATGCACTTCAAGAAAACTAGAACGATATGTTTAACATACTGACCCATAATATCATGAAATGACTCTTTGTTTAAGTCCTGAGATAAAAGTAAGACCTTTTGGTTAATCCTCCAGGCATCACACAGTTTGTATTTGAGCCTGAATGTATGATGTTTTTGTTTTTGGCTAAGTAGTACAGTGTGTGTTGCATGCAGGCGGAGCGTCCTGACACGATGCTGGGAATTGTGAGCGGTGCTCTGCATGTGGCAGATGTCAATCTAAGGAACAGTGTGTCTAACTTTCTGCATTCTTTGGAAAGGTAAAAAATATGGCATGTCATAGTAAAACATTTCACGACAGTAGTGTTTGGAATAGAAAACACAAGACACTCTCTGCTGTCTGACTAGGGGCCAGGTGCTGCCAGCGCACACTCTACTCAACACTGTGGATGTGGAGCTGATCTATGAAGGTACGAAGTATGTCCTCACAGTGACGCGTCAGTCTCCCAACTCCTACGTAGTCATCATGAACAACTCTTCTGCTGAGGTTGACGTCCATCGGCTCAGCGACGGAGGTCTTTTGCTGTCTTATGATGGAAGCAGCTACACTACGTACATGAAGGAAGAGGTGGACAGGTAAGACACAACAATGGTTTATGAAATGATCAGCACTGTTTTAGGTTTACCACAGAGTAGAATGAAAGGTGATTAAAATGTGTCTCCCTAGACTCAGTTAACAGCATTACAAATATATTTGTGATGCACTTATATCTTCTGATTTCTGGCTCTCCTGACACTAATTATTATTTTTTTTCTGCAGGTATCGCATCACAATTGGGAACAAGACTTGCGTGTTCGAAAAGGAGAACGATCCCTCGCTGCTGCGATCTCCTTCAGCAGGAAAAATCATTCAGTACACAGTGGAGGATGGCGGGCATGTGTTTTCTGGCCAGTGCTACGCTGAAATAGAGGTACAGGTTTTTTTTTATGCTGTCCACGAGAAAGATGGAATCTTTTCAAATGTACTGTGTTTTCGTTTGTCGTATAGATGTAAACGTTGTTGTACATTTCAGGTGATGAAGATGGTAATGACTCTTACCGCCGCAGAGTCTGGATGTATTCACTATGTGAAAAGGGCTGGAGCAGCGTTGGAACCTGGCTGTGTCATTGCCAAACTGCAACTGGATGACCCAAGCAGAGTGCAACAGGTACTCACAACATGTTTGACTGATACAGACTGCACAGGCGTACGCTCTATACCGAGTAGGATATTTCCTTCTCCTTGCTACAAAATGAACCATCCATCCATCCATCCATCCATCCATCCATCCATCCATCCATCCATCCATCCATCCATCCATCCATCCATCCATCCATCCATCCATAGCTTAATCTCCACTAGGGTCGCCCCCTTGCCGAACCTTTTATTCCAAAATATTCATTTGCATTCTAAGTTACAACATTAATTTTAGCTTTCAGCTTATTCGGTCACAAAAAAGTAACTGTCTGAATAACAAAGGGTTGCATTTTTCATATACAAGATCTGCACTCTGCTGCACTCTGTTAGCGTTGTGCATTAGTTGTTTGGATGTGTGCTTATGACAAATCACTTTATGGAGTCAAAACATCAACGAGGCAGGAAATTGAGGCTGCCGACGAAGATGAAGGCTCAATTATTTGAGGGGAAGAGACACTTGTGAGTCAGCAGTCATCCGGGCCAGGCTAATGCAGGAAAATTGCGAGGCAGAATTAATAGGGGAGAAGGCACCCACTGCTGGAAAGTCTGCTGCTAGTGATTAGCCAACAATAACTAGAACAAAGTGCAGTTTGGTCAACTTTCTGCTGCCGGCATTATAATAAGTATAACATCTGCTTCATACCAGACATTGATCTTTGATGTATGCACAACATTTCTTTTTTTAATAGGCAGAGCTGCACACAGGAGCCCTGCCTTCTATCCAGGCAGTAGCTCTGAGAGGAGAGAAGCTACACCGAGTCTTTCACAACACACTGGATCATCTAGTTCACATAATGAGTGGCTTCTGTCTTCCTGAACCTTTCTTCAGCGCTAAGGTAAGAATTCCTACACAGCTGGGCGCATGCTAATAGCACTTCCAACTGTAAGCGGTTTCTGACAAACGTGTTCTTCCTCTGTCTGTTCTAGTTGAAAGAATGGGTGGAAAGGTTAATGAAAACCATGCGCGATCCCTCACTGCCACTGTTGGAGCTTCAAGACATCATGACCAGCGTGTCGGGTCGCATCCCTCCTGCTGTGGAGAAGGCCATCAAGAAGGAGATGGCTCAGTACGCCAGCAACATAACCTCTGTGCTCTGCCAGTTCCCCAGCCAGCAGGTGTCCCAACAACACACACATTCTTTTCACACACACCTTGTCAATTACAGTAAAACTCCTCTCAAGCTGCTCACTGTTCATTTTTTCTTTTGCCAGCAGTAGTAATGTTCAGTTTCCATGGTAATTAAAGTCCTTGGAAAACTGAGCAGGTAGTAGTAGTCGTAGTAGTAATGGTAGTAATGGTATTTGGCAGTTTTTTTTATTATTTACAGAGTTTCTTATGCAAACTAATTATTTGGCTGCATGTTTGTCTAAGAAAGCACAATGCAAACACTGTCTCTGTCTGTGTGTGTGTAAGGTGTTGTGTTTTAAACAACATGTTGGATCTAATGTGCTGTTACTTGTGAAACATTTTGGACTCTTCCAAGTTTTATGAATTTGCTGTATAAAGTAGTAGTGAAAGGGTTTTGTCACTTAACTGTAACAACATTTAGCTCTAACTTTAATCACACATTTCATGACCAGAGTCTTTCAGTCTCTCCCAGTTTCAATACAACACAGATGCGATAAGTGAGGGGTCATCGGTGTCACTGGGATTAAATGCTTCTAAGTCTCAACTGCTGCTGGGATTAAATGCTTATATTGTCCATCTCCTTTGTTTCCAGATTGCAAACATCCTGGACAGCCATGCTGCTACTCTTAACAAGAAGTCAGAGAGAGAAGTCTTCTTCATGAACACACAAAGCATCGTTCAGCTGGTGCAGAAGTGAGCGACGTCGTTATCTCCATATGTTGAAAAAGTTTTGTACACTGATACTCAATGGCTGCCTTTTGTTTTGCGCAAGACTCGACTGCCTTTGTGTCCAACAGGTACCGCAGTGGCATCCGAGGTCACATGAAGGCAGTGGTGATGGATTTGCTTAGACAGTATCTGAAAGTAGAGATCCAGTTTCAGAACGGTGAGGAACACTGACTGCACGCTTAATTGCTGGTTTCAGGTGTTCATTAAGGTGACATGTTTCCGCATGCAGCAGTAACAATAGTTTGTTTTGCTGTGCTGAATATTTTTTTTACAAGGATTGCATTGACTTATTCTTTCCATTTGGTGGAGCTCTTTCACCTCAGTTGTCCTGTGTAGTGTTTAACCAAGCATTTATGTGTTTTCCCATTAACAGGACACTATGACAAGTGTGTGTTTACGCTGCGCGAGGAAAACAAAGGTGACATGGCCAATGTGCTCAACTATATCTTCTCCCATGCTCAAGTCACTAAGAAGAACCTGCTGGTTACCATGCTGATTGTAAGTGTTCTCCCTTACTTAGTCGACATCATATCTATTTGATGTTTTAGTCCACTAAAACAAAAGTCTTCTGGTATTTCTATAAGCCTCTGTGTATGAGACAGTATGTCTTATCTATGATGTAACCCTGAACATAAATATTTTCAGGTAAGGAGAAAACTCTGAGTTTGCACATGCACTCGTAATGTGTGATAGTAGGTGTTTGGTAATAAAAATAATCCATTACTAATTGCTATTACACTCCCTAAGTTGTTATGACACTGAATTACTCTTTAGCAGTGAGTGAAGTATCTTAGTAATGCAATATTTATCAGACTAGTGCTGCAATTATGGATTAATACAGCTCCTGAAAAGCACAACATATTACACTTTACTATTTTGTAAAATGTACTACATAACCTATATGTATAACAAACTAAAGTGTGATGATTTTATGTTATGTTATATCTTCTCGTGTGCTTATAGGACCAGCTCTGTGGCCGTGATCCCACACTGACAGATGAACTGATGGCCATTCTGACCGAACTCACCCAGCTCAGCAAAACAACTAATGCCAAAGTGGCGCTACGTGCCCGGCAGGTAAGATGTGGACTCTTCATTTTCGTTACCAAAATAGTTTTCTACAACTTCATTTTGCAGACTTTTTCATCCAAAGCAACGTACATCTGAGAGCAGCAAAAGCAAGGATCTAGTCAGGAGAAAACAATCTGGAGAAGTGCCATAGAACAAGGTTTAAGTTGTGTTGAAATGATTAAAAACACTCAGACATAACACAAAACCCCCTACATGGCTACATATATTGTAAGCAGAAAAATGATTTGACAGGGTGCTTGTTTAACATAAAAGCTAAAAATAGTAAATTTTCTTGAAGCATCTAAAGCTGTGAATGGGCTCAGTGTTACCCATAATCCACTGTGACAGTTTCCCCACCAGATGTCACTATTTACCCTCCACTATGAGAGCTAGTTAATGTAGACATGCTTCTTTTATGGATGAAAAACAAAACAGCAGGAGCACCTAGAATAAAAGGTGTGTAATTAAACATTCAACCAAAGAAACACATTCATCTTCTTTCCCCAGGTGCTGATCGCCTCCCACCTTCCCTCTTATGAGTTACGACACAACCAGGTGGAGTCCATCTTCCTCTCTGCCATTGACATGTATGGGCACCAGTTCTGCATTGAGAATCTGCAGGTAGGCAATGAAAGACAGGTGCAGCGGCTTCATCGCTTTTTCTGAAAATGGACAAAGTGTTCAAAGCTAATTTTTGTTATTTTTTATGTAGAAACTGATCCTTTCAGAGACGTCCATCTTCGACGTTCTGCCCAACTTCTTCTACCACAGTAATCAGGTTGTCAGGATGGCTGCCCTGGAGGTGAGAGGAATAATGACATCAAAATAATTTTGGTCTAATTTTATCCAACAAACTCAGAGGTGCTTCACATATCCGTCTAACACCGTCTTCGGCTTTATCTCTTCTAATCTCAGGTGTACGTTCGCAGAGCATACATCGCCTACGAGCTCAACAGCGTTCAGCATCGCCAGCTGAAGGACAACACGTGTATAGTAGAGTTCCAATTCATGCTTCCCACCTCACATCCCAACAGGTATCACACATGAAAACGTCTGCAACACTCACACGCTGTGCATTACTTTTCCGCTCTCCTTGCTCCTCCCTTCCACGGCACTGTGGAGTCAATATTTATATTAGTTTTCTCATATTGGATTTTCCATTAGTGGCACAGATGCTGGTAAATTAACAGCACCACCATGTATTTGGGCACAGCTTTATGTTAATTTAGAATATCTTGGTGACAGCACCTGTAACTATCTCATGGTCCTGTTTATTGCTGTCTTTCTCAGGATTGTCTATCACATTTGGTGGCTGCCTGTATTTTTATGTCTGCCTTTTTTTTACCCTAGGCTCCTCTATTATTCTGTTGTCTAGGTGTTTGTAGCATAGGTGGATGTGTGCTGCGGTTACACAAAACATATCACTCCAAAGCCAAGAAATCGCTAACTATTATAAGCTGTATATCAAAAGCACCCATGATAAATGTTTGTTTTAATCTATTTGATATCATCCATGGTGCCACGATTCCACCCCAACATTCCCAGCTATGTGTCATCGTTGTTCTCCGTGTAAATGCTACTCATGTGCAAAAGAAGGTGTTTCGCAAGACTGACAATATTTTTTTTGTATTGGTTTGTCAAAAGTGCGAGTGCCATGAGCAACAAAGCTCCCAGCCTCAAGAGTGTCATGTCAGCAGCTCTTCCTTGTGAGTTCCTAGAAAACCACAAGTTCCTAAAAAACGTGTAGAGATGCTCTTATACAGTGTGAGGCCACAGAATCAGCAAAAAAACAACAACAACAACAAAAAATTCAGGATTCATCTTGTACATGCTCAGCATTTGGGAATCCTTGTAGCAGATGCAGTTCTGCGGCATTTCTGTTGCGCTCATGTTTTGCATTCTAGCTGCGATTTTTTTGTTCCGTTCGTCTGTGTGTGGTTGTGTGTATGTGTCACTGTGTTTCCTCGCTGTCGCTATGCAGTGCTGGTATTTTCCTTTGGTGTGATGGTTTCAGTTTGTTTACACTTACCGAAACCCTGCGAATGCCACCGCGTACTCATTCTGTTGCATGCTTGTGATTTACCGTTTCTAAGTTTAACCTTCACGTTTGGCTCATTAATGTCAAGACAAGACTGCATGAGAGTTTTAAACGATCCTGTCTTTGTTCGGAGCGTGTCTCAGGACAAGGACGTGTGAGGATCTCATGATGCATGTTGTAAAGGGAACAGTCAGGAAGTGAAATGTGTGTTTATTACTAGGAATATATTCTTAACATTTACTTCATCCTCCATCTTTACATGCATTGCATCCATGTAGATATTAATAAATACAAAAACAAATGTTAAAAGACACACACTCTCACACACAGACATTCACACACACATTGCTACACTTTGACTGTCTTCCTCTTCTGATGCCTGACACTAACCACTTAGTAATCAATGTTGTTTGATTGCAGAGGGAACATCCCCACTCTAAACAGGTATTGTAAAAATTCTTTTCATTGCATAAACTACTAGTGACTATAGACTAGCTAGCTGCATGGTCAAATCCGTAATTGAAATTGAGATTAATTCATCATCAAGTTGTTGGTTATGCAAGTATTTGCTGCTTTGAAATCTCCTAAAATGAAACAGATTTAGTCAGTCAAGTCTAGGCTGGTTGACAAGTGCAGCATTTCTTAATTTTACTGACAACAGCATGGCCCATGGCAGTCAACCTCTGTGTCAGATATTTTGTTTGTGTGTTTGTGTCTTGTGGAACTGTGTGTATGTGCTTCGGTATGGGGGAGATTTGGAATAAGTTGTCGAATGGTGTAAGCTGATCAAATTCTATTTTGAGAGAAATGTTGTACGACACTGCAAAAAGCTCCAGAACTGAAACCTCTGATTGTCCTGCCAGGAAAATGTCCAATACTCCAATCCTGGACAGTGCAAAAGCCGCGGACACTAAATTACAAGAAACTAAACCCCAGGACCTTAAAGCACGAGATAGTGCATCTAAGGATGATAATGCTGAGAAGAAAAAAGACTCAGATTTGGAATCTGTGGACAGGTTTGACACACAAAACCTCTTGAGTACTTACAATGGGTGGAACCTCTGGGATGCAATTAAAGGACTAACACCCAACAAAATGAAACCTGAACATTTAATGGGTCTTTCTGGTGGTTTTATGGTTGCTTGTTCTTGGAAAAGGAATATTTCCTTTGTTTTAATTGACTAACGTGATCTGTCAAAAATCCACACGGTGTAGCTGCTTTTACTGAGTTTTTGTTAATTTTATTTTTTCACTTTTTGCGTTTAATTTTTGAACCTCATTCAGTTTTTATACCAAAACGGTCCCTTAGACTGAACACATGAAACTTTCAAGTGTTTTCCAACAAAATAATATATCCCAGCAAACCGCTGAAAAGCTGAGGGATCAAAACTGTTGTGAGGTTCTAAAAGGTGAATTGGGAAAATCAGCACAACCTAGTAGTATGGCAGATTCCCCATTGTGACTGTTCTGTGTCTGCACCGTAGGATGTCGTTCTCATCCAACCTGAATCACTACGGCATGGTGCATGTGGCCAGCGTGAGTGATGTTCTGCTTGACACCTCTTTCACGCCACCTTGCCAGCGCATGGGAGCCATGGTCTCCTTCCGCTCATTCCAGGAGTTCACAAGGTCAGTATCTGCTTCAAAGAATTAGACTTTTTGTATTCGTATTGAAAGTGTGCCTGATCGATTGTATGATTTTCTGCATTTACAGAAACATACCAGACGTGTTGAGCTGCTTCTCTGACTCTCCTCCTCCAAGTCCAACCTTCCCAGAAGGAGGCAACCCGGTCCTGTACGGTGAAGAGGACAACAAGGTGACAAGAGCAGACTTCTGCCAGTCACAGGCCTGTCACTGACCTCTATGACTGTAACTTAGAATTAAATGTGTGTTTGCTTTGTCATCCAGAGTGTCCAGGACGAGCCTATCCATATCCTGAATGTGGCTATAAAGACTGACAGTGACATTGATGACGATGGCCTGGCAGCCATGTTCCGGGAGTTCACTCAGTCAAAGGTGGGAGCTTGTTTGCAGCAACGCCTTTGCTTCTCTTGGTTTTATAGGAGAGAATTACGAGGTGTGTCAGAAAAGTTTCCAGACTGGTGTCACAAAAGATATATTTCAAATGCAAACTACAAGTTTGCCCCTTCGAAGTAATCCTCCTGGAGTCTAACACACTTTCCCAGCCTTCTCTGCCGCCGTGCACTCCTGGAAGGATTCTTCCGAGATCTTTCACAGCTGCATCATCACAGCCATCTTGATGTCGTCCACGTCTTCAACATGGGTCCCCTTGATGACCCCCTTAAGCTTGGGGAAGAGGAAACAATCCCACGGAGCCAGGTGGGATGAGTAGGGAGGTTGCTCTTCTCAGCCAGGAGCTGTCGGACGCTCAGGGCATTGTGAGCAGACACGTTGTCATGGTGAAGCCACGACAACTCTCGCCTCTTCTTACACACTGAATGAAGCAAACACCGCAGGATCTCTTTGTTGATGTGCTGGTTGATCGTCTGAAGGGGAAAAATCCTAGTTTTTTGTTTGGGTTTGAAATATACCTTTTGTGACACCAGTCCTGAAACTTTTCTGCCACACCTCGCACATGTTTTAGAGAAAGATCCTGACATTTCTGCCTTTTTCCTCATTGTAGAAATCGCTGCTGTTTGAACACGGCATCCGAAGGCTAACTTTCCTCGTCGCTCAGAAGGTGAGGGTTCTAATTAATATTCACTCAGACGACTATCTGTCTTCACAATCTGCTGCCTCGCATGTCATCAATTCAGCAGCTCCGAGCCGCATGTACCACAAATGTTACAGTCGAATCTTGCATCTTTTCTTTTTGTAATGACTAATATTTTATTAGTATTCAAATGGAATGACGTTACTGTGGTAATTGTAACAACAATTTGCATAATTTGCATTTGAAATTCAGCTCGTTTTCCTGTTCGTCTCTGTAACTCTTTCTGCATGCCTTGCTTTTGCTGCATTTTTAATAACAGGATTTCAGGAAGCAAGTCAACTGTGAGGTGGACCAAAGATTTCATGTAAGTAGCGGAAGACAAATGAAATCTGGACAAGAATCACTGCATTTGTTTGAAAATGGCTCAAACACACCGTAGCAAGTAAAAACGTATGAAATATTCTTGTTTTACAAATTCAAACAGTCGACAGGAGGTAGCTCGATAAGATCAAACAAGAATGTGTTAATATTCCTAAACTGACTGTTATCCAGGAGCTTGATCTTTTCCTTAAAGTCTCTGTGATCCTGCATCTCATTGATTTCAAAAGGAAGCTTATTCAACTCTATTGTGCCGGCTTAAGTAAACAAAATCTATCAGAATCTCAATCAATAAGGATTTAGCTTTTGAAACGGTGTAATTTTGAACTATGTTTCCACGATGTCATTAAAGCGCCAGTACTGTGACCTCATTACATAGATTCTGTCAATTATAACTGGTCTGCAATAACGTGAGCTCACATTTTGGATAGCCAGGCAGGAGTTGTTGGCTTTTTTTTTTGTGATGTTTCCTGCCTACTGTGCTGTAAAACCCAGGACGGCGTTTATCTCTCCAAGTCTGACCCAATGTAGAGAGAAATCCTCTAACATTAGGATGACAACAATAATGACAGGGATTTAGGGCAGGATTAGTTTTTGAGAAATGCCCAAATCTTTTTTACGGCCGCTTGTCATTTTAACAATAGGCTTTGATTTCTCTTTTGTGGCACCACAGTCTCTGATGAGAGCTAATCATGCTAACTAATGTCACCATCATTATGCAGCCCCTGTTACATGAATGGTCTTTTGGCAGTTTTGCGCCATTATGCATGCTCACCCCGTAAGGATTTTTTTCCTCAGTTCACTATATTGTGGAGGATGAACAAGATATGCAATCACAGTGTCAAATCATGGCTGTGCAGGTTCCCAGTGTGTGTGTTTATTATTGCAGCTTACTCATTATCATGTGGGCTTGTGAGTTGATGAGAGCATCTCCAATCGGTCTGGCATTGTTTTGGCAAGTGGTGTCACTTCAACTGAATACGTCAAACGGGGCTCCCAGGCAGATTTCAGATGATCACATGACTGTGGAAAAAAAAAGAGAGAGATGTTTCATTCATTAGCATAGTGAGTGGTGCTTGTGTATGTAGTCTGTTACTGGTATTATGTTAGCGTGCTATTGTGGTGAATACATGGTGATTCCTTGATGGATAAATGACACCAGTAAAGGACCACACTGCCTCTAGAACAAGGGCCTAATCCCCCACACTTGCATTTTAAGACCAGAATAGCTCATTTCCATCTGCTGTAATTGGGTTTATAGTGCTGCATGTCTAACTGATTTGTCTTTCTTAATGTAGAAATGCTGTCTTTGCTAACAAGGTTTTTGTTACGAACAAGTTGTTGATTTTTTTTCTTTTTGTCCTTATTGTTCACACAGAGGGAATTCCCCAAATTTTTCACATTCCGTGCCAGAGACAAGGTACGTGTTGATATTTGACATATTTACGTCATCACTCTGACTTTAAATGTCTTCCTTTAATGTCCAAATCGGTTCTGGCCCGTGCAGAAATGACCACCTATTCAGAAGATGTTTGGGTATATATTTGATGATGCATCTGATTACCGTGGCATCGAAATAAACCCCCTCAAATCTGAAAACAAAACAGACAGACCACCAGCCCTCGACGCTGCATGTCCTTCCATCACAATCAGCGACGGCTCTTCTTCTCAGCCTCCCCTGATAGTTCCACTACAATGACGCCACTAAAACCCATTAAAGTAATGAACTCTTTAATTATGTCTCCCATTTAAGAGAAATGACACCCATTAGCAGCTTTCTGAGATTGAGATTGGCCATGATTTCATTTACTTAATACAGTGTGTGGCTCACAGGCATCTCTCTGCCCTTACACCAACTCAATACTCATGAAATTGCCAATTTTCACTCCTTCGGTTAATGTAAGAGATGTTGGCAGGAAACTTGAGTGAAAAAGTTCTACAGAAAAGTCTTGAAACAAACTCACTTTGCGGTGCTGTTTGTGATTTTGCCATACTTTTTTCTTAACAGTTTGAAGAGGACAGGATCTACCGTCATCTGGAGCCGGCATTAGCGTTCCAGCTGGAGCTCAACCGCATGCGCAATTTTGCCCTAACTGCCATCCCTTGTGCCAATCACAAGATGCACTTGTACCTGGGTGCAGCCCGCGTGGAGGTGGGCACAGAAGTTACAGACTACCGATTCTTTGTCCGAGCCATTATCCGCCACTCTGATTTGGTGACAAAGGTGAGAACACAAAAGAACAAGGATGTTTTCTTAGAGTAATTGCCATTTTGCTTTCTATTTCTGATATTGTTTTTTTTTTCCCTTGTATATTTTTCCACAAAGTTCTGTATGTACTTACATTTTTATCCACAAAATCAATCCTACCAGCCCCTAATGACGGTTATTTCCTTCTGTTCCTTCAATAGGAGGCCTCCTTTGAATACCTTCACAATGAAGCAGAGCGTCTGCTGCTGGAGGCCATGGACGAACTGGAGGTGGCTTTCAACAACACGACTGTACGAACCGACTGCAACCACATCTTCCTCAATTTTGTCCCGACAGTCATCATGGACCCATCAAAGGTTTGTCAAACAATCACACACACATCTGACACTCAGAGCACAGTATTGTCTGAGAGTTTGCCTCTTACTAGTCTTTTCCTGCAAACTTCAGATCGAGGAGTCCGTGCGCTCCATGGTGATGCGTTACGGCAGCCGTCTGTGGAAGCTGCGCGTCCTGCAGGCCGAGCTGAAAATCAACATCCGCCTGACTCCGACGGGAAAGCAGATCCCCATCCGCCTCTTCCTCACTAATGAATCAGGTTACTACCTGGACATCAGTCTGTACAAGGAGGTCACTGATTCCCGAACGGGACAGGTGGGGCCCAAAGACCGACAGGTGGGGCACTCACACATCTTCCATCTCATCTGCTTATTGTCCACTTAGTGGCAAAAGGCTGCAGCTCCATCCTGGAAACCTCAGCTCCCACAATGCAATTTAACAGACTGCCTTGTAAAGCTAAAAAATACGGAGTCTGTCATTTGTATACATTTGAGATACGTCGAAATTGAGTAGAGATCCAGTATGGTGTCTTGCCTTTTGCCTGGTGGACAGTTCCTTTGGTAATGTGTTTCTTCTCGCAGCGGATCAGGTAAGATATACTTCATCGGTCATCCATCCGGTCATCCATCCGGTCATCCATCCGGTCATCCCTTCATCCCCCCATCATCACTACCATTCATTCAGTAGTGAGTGAATGTTAGATCAAAGCTACATGATGCACTAAAGAAAAAAAAGCTGATTATATTCACACACATTTCACCTGTTATGTTCCTCTGTTTTGTTTTTTTCTGGGTGTTTGCTTTATTAGCTCCATAATAGGGAATGTGAACAGTGTCTAATTTGTTTTCTGTTGAAAGATTTTAGACATGATTGAGAAGGAAATGGTGGCTTTTCCTGCAGCTATAATAATTTAATCAAACGAGTTTCAGGAAAATCTTGAGCATTGTTGGGAGGTTAGAATAAGCCATGGTTGGAGTGGAATTGATTAAGTGTACAAAGACAATTTTAAGTTTTTTTAGGATGCTGTTGGTCTAATATAACAAAACATATGTGATTAGAAGTGCCTGCTTTAAACATTCCTATATGTACAGCGCTGTTGCACATAGAACAGTGGCTGTCACAGTGTTCATAATCATCATGACCATCATGCAACAAATCATGGTTTTGTTTTCTCAGTGCCACGGTTGTTGAAGAGGTCAGTGTATCTGTCAAGTGACTCCCTTCATTCCTTTCCAGATTATGTTCCAAGCATATGGAGACAAGCAGGGCCCCTTGCATGGCATGCTCATCAACACACCGTATGTCACCAAGGACCTGTTGCAGTCCAAGCGCTTCCAGGCGCAGTCTCTGGGCACCACCTATGTCTATGACTTTCCAGAAATGTTCAGACAGGTACCGTATACAAACATGCTTCTGGAAGACTGGGCTCAGCTTCTGCTTTGAAATACTCATTCATTTAATTCTGTCTATTTTCTTTTGTGTCCCAGGCTCTGAAAAAACTGTGGCACTCTAGTCAGGCCTATGCCCACTTACCTAAATGCCCTCTTCCTTCTGAGCTGCTCACCTTCACGGAGCTGGTTCTCGACGCACAAGGTCAGCTGGTCCAGATGAACCGACTGCCAGGAGGCAACGAGGTGGGAGTTTTAAGCTTTATGCATGAATACAGACATTGGAGAAATTGACATTAAACCCATTTGCTTTGACATGACCTTTCTCTTTACCTGCCCACCTCGTATTTCAAAATGTGCAATTTCCCTTTTACTCTCTAGGTGTCTCTGTGTTTCTTTGGCTTTGTTGTTGAGTGCTTGTTATAAGCTGTGTTTTCCTCTTTATGGCAAAGCCTCATGCTTCATTGAGAAAGTGTGCATTAAGATATAATGCCTATATGTAAGACTTGTATTTAAAATAAAATACTGCATCATGAATCAGCTATAGAGTATCAAATACAGAAAAACTCACACTTAATAGCATTCCCAGTAATATTTTCACCCTTAAAATCATAAAAACACAGTCAAGTATTTACTGTATATGTATTGTACAGTTTTACACGATATTTTTTGGGGTTAAAGTGCCTCTATTTTGTCTGTTTAGATTGGTATGGTGGCATGGCGGATGACCCTGCGTACCCCAGAGTATCCAGCGGGACGCGAGATTATCGTCATAAGTAATGACATCACGCACAAGATAGGCTCGTTTGGACCCCAGGAGGACGTGTTGTTTCTGCGAGCGTCGGAGATGGCACGAGAGAGCGGCATCCCTCGAGTCTACATCGCAGCCAACAGCGGTGCTCGCATTGGCCTGGCAGAGGAAATCAGACACATGTTCCATGTGGCCTGGCAGGATCCAGCTGACCCTTATAAGGTCAGTCAGCACAGTCTCATAACACTGTGCTTGAGATCTTTGTTTTGTTTTGTTTTTTTAAATCTATACAATTGTTCTAGATTTTGTACCTGAACATTTTGTTTATTACCTCAGAAATTTACCTGGTGACTGTTAAGTTTATATTTTTTATATGTTTTTTTTAAATGTGTTTCTTTGCTTGGGATTTGTCAAACTATTTCTGAAACTGCCCCTTTTTTTTTTGCCTTTCAAAACATTTATTGACTCTTTGTCTTCTGCATCTATGTCATTGTCTGTTGTGATTAATCTGTCACTGCTGTGTCCCCTGCAGGGTTTCAAGTACCTCTACCTCACACCTCAGGATTACAAGAAGGTTTCCGCCCTAAACTCTGTGCACTGCGAACACGTAGAAGATGAGGGAGAATCCAGGTACATCCTAGTATTTACCTTTGTATGCAAGGGAAATTAATGTATAAGCTGCTGTGGTATCAGTCAAGTGGGTGTTCCTCCATTGCAATCTCCTGAGTTTCAAATAGCAAAGATGACAAGTGGAAAGCTATAGGTGGGTCGCAGCTGGCTTTGACTGAATGTATGTGTCATCATGCAGGTACAAGATCACTGACATTATAGGAAAAGATGAAGGACTGGGTGTGGAGAATCTGAAGGGGTCTGGAATGATTGCTGGAGAGTCTTCTCTGGCTTATGAGGAGATCATCACCATGAATCTGGTAAGGCTGCACTTGTGTTCAAAAGCACATTCATACATGCAGTTTGCTCCTTAGCCTTGAACTGCACGCTTGGATGATCTTCAAGAACAAAGACTTGCTCTATACAAAGAGTTGATAAGCTGGGATGCGGTTATGTTACGCATATGTGAAGCTTTAAGATAATTGTCTTGTCCTATAGGTCACATGTCGAGCCATAGGTATCGGTGCCTATCTGGTGAGGCTTGGACAGAGAACCATCCAAGTGGACAACTCTCACATTATACTTACTGGAGCTGGAGCCCTCAACAAGGTAAAAACGACATACAACATCATTATTATTATTTATTTTATATATATAATGCATTTTTTTTCTAATGTTTTAAATTGAAAACAAGATTCTGTTGCATGCATCTGCTCTCTGCTACCAATGTATCGCAGAGTGAGCATCAAATGAGCTGTCTCTAAATTCACACAATTAATGCATCTGCATTTTAATGAGAAAATCTCTGAGAAATATTCATTAGTTGGCCATTAAATTTTTCAGCTGATATAGAAGGAAGGTCAAACAGATAAGCCCGAGTAAAACAAAATTTTTCAACTGTTTTTCTTTTTTTTCCTTTTTTTTCCTATAAACAAAGAAGTGAGAGACGAACGATGTGTATATCGAAGAAACAAAATTAGAAAAGTGTCCTGTGATTTTTGAGGCTTGTTCCAACCCGCTGATCGGGCAATTTTGAGGCTCGTTCCTTCTGCCTTCTGCTGTTCAACTAGGATTCCCTTTCCCGATCCCAGCCACAGGCCTGCCTGCCACTCAAACGGGAATAATTGAAAGCGAACCATGAAGTTGTATTTGCATAGAAATAGAGTGACATGCCAGAGGCTGCAGTGCAGGACACCCATATCATTTGTTTTTAATCAAAATGAAAAGTTTTGCTGATGCAGATTGTTTTCTGCGTACAGTTGATTGGTGTGTGTGCCTGTGTTTCTGCACGCCTCACTACCTCTTCTTTTCTTGCTTTCCATTCTTTGTCCTTGTCAGTGCATTAAGATGACTCCATTTGAAATTAGATGACAGATCGCAACATGACAAACCATGCAAATAGCCCAATGATGGCGTACCTATTTGGTGGCAGCTCAATTGTTTTTAGATGGCCTCACTGTTTAGCTCCATTTGTGGGAGCAGAATCCTGGTAATGGTTACTGACAAATATCCACAATGCAGTGGTGGTGTGTTGCAATATATCATTTGTTTGCAAGTAATTATTTTCATAAAAATAAAAAAATAAAGATTTTTAAGTGGCAACGTGGGAAATAAGAAGGGTAGTTTATTTTCTGCTCATTTGTCATGTGGTTTCCTGGCTATTAACTGAAACTTAATGGAGAGCAGGAGGCTGCCACCCAGAGATCATCATTTCATTAGCTGCTGGAAAGTGCTCATATTTTCATGGGGACTGGATAGTAACTACTAGCACAAATACCCCAGTGAGCTGTTACTACCAGTTGGCCCCTCGTTTTCTTCCTCCCAGTCATCTCCCTCTGTTCCTCCTCCTATATCTCCTCCTCTTCTCTCTGCTGTGGAATCTTAATGAATCCGGCAATGGCCGGAGGCACAGGGGTTTTGTGTATGTCAAGGTGACTGCAATGTTTCTTGGGGCTGCCGGCTTTCCTGACAGCTTTAGGAGAGTGCCCTAGATTTGTAGCCAGATACATAACCATTAATGGTAATAAAGAAAGTAAATGATGGCTGAAAAGGTGAGAGCTGAGGGTAGGGATTGAGCTCCTCTCTTATTTTTATGGAACCATGTTAGGGCCCTGCCACCTGTTCTTGGCTGCTTATGAAAATAGGGTGGGCTGGCAGTGAGGCTTTATGGCTTCAGGTTGGCATAGGAACAACATGAAGGTAAAAAAAAAAAAAAGAAAAGAAATTTGGTAGCTTCTATCTTATACTGATGGATGATTCAGAATACATGACATCAGAAAATGACTGCAAATCAGTTGAATGAATCAAATCTCAAATTAAAATGAGTGTTTTAGCTGAGAAAGGCCATATGTTAGTGCACTGGTAGAAAATTTCCCAGGAAGAGAAGCAGGTGGCGCCCCCATCCTGTGACTGCTGTGATCGAGGGCTTTCTGGCTGCGGCTCACCTGTATTGACAAGGTTGCATGTCTTTGTGTGGTCTCATTGAGCCCAGCTACACAGTGGTGACAACATTGGTTTGCCTCAGTTCAATACCGGAGAGAGGAGGTTATTAAAGAGTAAATAAGAGCACTCAATTAAACTGAGACGTAAACTGCTGCTTTCGTTTTTCAGCAGCTTGTAAGAACAAGTGCCTCAGTAATTTTCTGATGTATTTTTCCAGGTCGTGTACTCGTAAAAACCCTGCTTCCTTCAATGCTTGTAAATCTAGATTCAAATTGCAAACAATCTGCCATTCAACAGAGAAAAATATTACTTTTAGCGTCCTTTTTTTACTGATATAAAATCCACACTTTTTGTCTTTTCCCTGTGTTAGGTGCTGGGCAGAGAAGTGTACACATCAAACAACCAGCTTGGTGGGATTCAGATCATGCACAACAATGGTGTGACCCACTCTACTGTTTGTGATGACTTTGAGGGAGTCTTCAATCTTTTGCAGTGGCTGTCCTACATGCCCAAGGTAACATCCCGCTGCTTTGAGTAAAATGCTGCTCAGCGTGATAAATATTTGTTGATAATATAATAATAATGTTTCTTTTCTGCAGTGTAAATTTAGTCCAGTGCCCATCCTCCAAGCCAAGGATCCCATAGATCGGCTCATAGAGTTTGTGCCCACCAAGGCTCCTTATGACCCTCGCTGGATGTTAGCAGGACGTCCCAGCCAGAGTGAGTTTGGATGTACAGAGAAATCTGATTGTTTTTGACATTATATTGTCATTATGTAAAAACATATTGCTCAGAAATTATAGCGGAGTAATGGTTCTGATAGACTGGTAGTTATATAGCAGCAGATCTTTATCGAGCAAGTAAATAGTAAGAATTTTGTAGATATTTATAATTATGTTTGATATATTATTAAATATCAAAACATCTTCATTAGCACAGTGATATATCTGGTTTCTCACACACTCAGATGCTACTGAATTGATAATTCAGTTAAAAGCAAACCGTTATTGATAACCAATTAGGTGTCAAATATATTTATTAAGCAAAAAAACACCATCACTTGCTGGTTTCAGCTGCTAAAATTTGAAGATTCATTGATTTTCCTGTCTTGTACATTACTTTAGATTAGATGCTCTTACATTTTGATTGGTTAGGTGGACAGCACAAGCAATATTAAGATGTCAAATTGGGATCCAAGAGACAGACCTGTCATTTTTTTACATTTGATTTAAGGTTAAGTGCTGATGATGATACAATCATGGTATTAATTACTTGTGCTATTGATGCTGTAACGCTCTAATTTGTAGCCCTACATCCAAACCATTCTCAGTTGACTTGAAAAAGCTGTATTGCATAATATAACATCGAAGCTTTGACTATTAAGATAATTTATACACTTTCACTGTTGCTCTATGAATCATTAGTAATGCTTTATCAGCACCTGTTAAAAGTCACACCCCCATTTTTTATGTGTTATTTAAAGTAAATATAAAGATTTATTGTTTCAGCCTGATATCCCAAGAGTTAAAGGTTGAAATAATTTATTACAAGCAGGAGGCTATTAAAAAACTAAGAAACAGTGAAGCTTAACATCATGCCGCTAAAGGCAAGATCAGCACTAGAATTGATGCAGTGTGTTCCACACTGCAGGTCAGGACTGAGCAGGTTCCACATCAGTGTAATTACAGCTTGGGATGGCAAAGAGATCAGGGGACTGTGTGGGAAGCCAGTCAACGTCTCTGGTAGTGATGAGTGGCGAGGCTTAATTGAATGGTAACCTCATAGGCTGGCCATGTTTCTCAGAGTGTGCAGGCAGAAAAAGAGCTGAGCAAGCCTGCTTATACAGTCATCCATCACGGCTGCTGCCAAGATTACAGATTCTGAAGAAACAAAATACACAAGCTCAGACTGCGTACAGAAGAAAGCCAGGGATTCCAAAAACAGCACGGGAAGAGAGAAGTGTTTCCGAAAATAGACTCAGTCGCATTTTTCATTTTTGACTTGCAACAATTAACTGATTTTTTTTTTTTTTTTAACCTCGCTACACTCTCTTTCTTTTTCCTCTATCTGAAGCTCCGAAGGGTTCCTGGCAGAGTGGTTTCTTTGACCACGGCTCTTTCATGGAGATCATGCAGCCTTGGGCTCAGAGTGTGGTGGTCGGCAGAGCCAGGTAAGTTCCATGTACAACCAGATCACCAGTAAATCTGCTATATCACAGATGAACAGCTTATCTTTCTGAAGATGTTTTGTTGACATCAGCATTGAATGGACTCTCTTCACAGACTGGGTGGGATACCTACTGGAGTTGTTGCTGTGGAGACCAGATCAGTGGAGCTGTCAATCCCAGCTGATCCAGCCAATTTGGACTCGGAGGCGAAGGTAAGGGCAGCTTAAGGTGTATGTATTCAAATGTGAACTTTAATAATAAGATAGTTTCCGACATCTATGTACTTATGCAGATTTTCTGATTTGTGTTTTAGATCATCCAGCAGGCAGGACAGGTGTGGTTCCCAGATTCTGCCTTTAAAACAGCCCAGGCTATTAAGGACCTGAACCGCGAGGGCTTACCTCTCATTGTATTTTCCAACTGGAGGGGCTTTTCTGGAGGGATGAAAGGTACTTTTGCCTTTGTAGTAATCAGCTGATAGAGGATTGAACCCATCCTTCATGTCATATGAATCATGAAATTATCCTTTTTAGATATGTATGACCAGGTGCTGAAGTTTGGGGCCTACATTGTGGATGGGCTGAGGGAGTACAAGCAGCCAGTGCTGGTTTATATCCCCCCTCAGGCTGAGCTGAGAGGAGGCTCTTGGGTGGTCATAGATCCAACCATCAACCCGCGTCACATGGAGATGTACGCCGACAAGGACAGCCGGTGAGCTTGACAGATAAAGGGCAGATTAAGTATCATTATTCTAAAACCAGCTTCGCTCACTTAAATCATTTCTGTCTCCAGAGGTGGAGTGCTGGAGCCTGAAGGAACAGTGGAGATCAAGTTTAGAAGGAAGGATCTGGTGAAGACCATGAGAAGAGTAGATCCGGTCTACACGAGCTTGGCTGAAAGATTGGGTGAGTTGCGCACTTCAATTCTTCAATTACAACTCATTACGGGCGTCTTTGTCCCCCTCGGCCTCGTCCTCATTTGAGCGAGGAGCAATAGATCAGCTGGCAGCGTGTGTGCTTTCATTGTCGTTCTTTATTTGGTGTTGATTGTGTCATCTTCACTGCAATCCCCCGGGAGACGTGTCAATCACAGCCTCCTCGGATCAATCACAAGCTCTCCTGTCTCTCCTGTGCAGGCTATTGATTTTTCTTCGGTCCAATGCTGCATTGGCTTGGCGCTTTGGGCAAACTGGTGGAATTGAGGTTTACTGTGGAGGGTTTGAGAGCTTACAGATTGGAATTGACAGAAATCAGTCTTTGGTGACAGCAGCAAGGGGTTCGGAGGAGCTCCAAAGCAAAATGTTGTTGGCAGGAGTTAATTCTCAGCTGTACTCTCATGTAGAAGCTAAATTGATGGTAATGGAATGCAAGGAACCAACACAGGGCTGCCACATGAGGATAGAATTAATGCCTTTCACACCTGAACCCTGAAGGTCACTGTGTGGCCTTTTAGTTTTCTTTCAATCATCATCAAAACCTCCACATGTGGATCAGTTTTTTTGCAAATAATTTGGAAACAGTGTTTTATGATGTTATGTGAAACTCCACCAGGAACCCCAGAGCTGAGCCCACCTGACCGGAAAGAGCTGGAGACCAAGCTTAAGGAGCGTGAGGAGTTTCTGTTGCCCATCTACCATCAGGTGGCTGTGCAGTTCGCAGACCTGCACGACACTCCAGGTCGCATGCAAGAGAAGGGCGTCATTACGGTGAGAGCTAAACGCTGTCTTGTGTGCACGGAATTGTTGCAGTATGAATGTGCAGTACGTGGACAACCTAAAAAAGCCCGCAGGGGAGAATCAGTCTAGCTGCTGCTGCTGCACCTGCCTAGTGAATAATGTTTGGTCTCACCAGGCTGCGAGACTCGTCCTCATAATTATCTTCTGATGACCCTGGTCAATCACCTAGACAACTACAGAGCAGCCTCGGGCGGGCCCCATCTCATTCTGTGCCTTCACACGGCCATCTTTCACACACACACACCTACACACACTTACACACACACACACACACACACACACACACACACACACACGAACACTTGGCTCACATGACCAGAAGGGTGTTTCACAGATGGATGGCTGTCAGGGTGTTTTTTAGACACAGTATGTGCTGGAGAGGATTACTAACTGTACTGGTCTTCACGTTCACCTCAAGTACACCAGCAGAGAAATCTATAATAGTGGGAACTGAAGGGACGTCTTTAAAGCTTCAGTTCACTGTGTTCACTAAGTTTAGAGAATGACATGTTTCTGTGTCACATATTGTTCTGCTTTAAAAGTGGTACACCTTCATCAAGAAAATCCACAACACAAAATTTCTTATTTTGCATCCACACAGCTATGTCCTGGAGTTATGTAATAAGTGTCACTAAATAAACAGCCAGTTGTCTTTATATTCTTTATGTGTTCTACTTTAGTGTGACATCCTGGGAAGGAGTTGGAATAGACTGAAAATGATTGATACTTGATTGATATTTTGAAAATACTGGTATAGAAATTTACATGTTGGCATTTAAATAAATTAAAAACTTCTGAGCTACCAGCTCTGTGTAACAACAGCTGCTTATTTTTTGTGTTTTTTAGGATATCCTGGAAT
This sequence comes from Stegastes partitus, assembly GCF_000690725.1. NCBI lineage: Eukaryota > Metazoa > Chordata > Actinopteri > Pomacentridae > Stegastes > Stegastes partitus. Next base: position 173,745 of record NW_007579147.1, read on the forward strand.
GGCAGACATCACGTCAGTTCTTCTACTGGCGCCTGCGGCGTCTGCTGCTGGAGGATACAGTGAAGAGGAAGATCCAAGCAGCCAACAGCGAGCTGACAGACGGCCAGATCCAGGCAATGCTGCGCCGCTGGTTTGTGGAGGCCGAAGGGGCTGTTAAGGTAAAAAAAAAAGAACAAACCCACAGCATACTTCTAAGGATTTGTGCTGTTACCTCCAAATCTCTCTATTTGGTGACTCCGAGTGTAAAGCACAGTGTGGAAAGTGTCATAGTAGAGAAAAACATTATTCATATCTAATAGTATTTGGCTGATTATACAGGGGGCTGCACGGTGGCTCAGTGGTTAGCACTGTTGCCTCGCAGCAATAAGGTCGCCGGTTCACGTCCTGGTGAGGACACCCGGGATCTTTCTGCATGGAGTTTGCATGTTTTCCCCATGCAGTGTGAGTTCTCTCCGGGTTTTCCGGCTTCCTCCCACAAGGTCCAAAACATGTTGAGGTTAATTGGTGATTCTAAATTGTAATGCTCTCTAAGTGTAGCCCTGTGATAGACTGGTAACCTGTCCAGGGTGTCCCCTGCCTTCACCCTGAGTCAGCTGGGATAGACTCCAGCCCCCTACAACCCTAGTGAGGATTAAGCGGTGTATAGATGATGGATAGATGTTTATACAGTGATGGTTAACTTTGAGGACTTTAGAGAGAGAAAGAGAGAGAGCTATTATTTCAAACTACCGGCCGGCCAATATGGTTTCTGTAGGCGGGACATTGCTGGAGACCAGAGTGGTGGCTACAGATAGAGATATACGGCTGCATCAGAGCCAAAATAGCTCATTTTTAAATTCATTTGTTTTATGGTTATCAGTTAACAACAATAATGATCCAGATAATCGCAAAAATGCTGAATATCATATCCGATAATCAGCCAGTCACCAGCTCATTCACCCGTATTTTAAATGTTCTGTATACTTGAAAATAAAAATAAAAAAACATGTAATTTGGTCAGTTAAGACACCTTGTACAACTTTATGTTAAGCTGATGATATAAAAACATCAGCCTCCCTAAACACACTGGAAGTGGTCAGTTCTGTTAACTTAAATGAAAATAAAACTACTCCAAGTGTTTTGCATTCTAAAATCCAATTGCTGTAAAACAAAATAACACAGTATCTGTCCTGTACTGTACCTTTTTATCATTTCCTCACAACTGCACACAAATCTGTAGTGTATCTACTCATATTCATACTCCTCCTATAGCCAGAGCTCCTGTGATGAGGAACTCAGCCAGGCCTAATAAGTGGGTTTTCTCACATGCCAGTATCATTGACTCATTCTGAACTAATATCGGTCTTATTTTTTTTAAGTAAAGTGTGTGGATACACTAAAGCAAACACCACATTAACCTCTGGCTTAGGTAATGATAACGGAGGGAGCTTTTTTTTTTTTTTTTAAATCCTCAAACACTCATCTGTTGTCCACAAGGTGTACTAGATTAAGAATTAGTAATCATTCCTATTAAATCATCCTGATTCAATACAGATGAACTGATTAAGTGGTAGTTAATGAAAATAAACATCCCCCAGAGATACACAGATGTGGTTTCCTCTTGGCCCAGCCTCGCGCTCAGGAGACCAGCTGCAGGGTTGACAGGAGCCGTGTCAGTGTTTGAGATTTCTTTAGAAGTGGCCTTCTTGTTAGCTAATACATTACCCCAATCAGGACCGGCTGTCTTAAGGCACAATTAATCACAGCCCTGGCACGTGCAGATAGGAGAGCAACATGCTGTTTCTTAATTAAAAGCAAACAGATTAAAAATGATTAATAAGGGCATTAAATGTTCTTGTGGACCTCAAGCTCAAGCAGGACTGTTCATAAAAAGGCAAGAGCCCGTTAAACCCCTCTACCCCCAAATCTTTGCTAAGCCCTCCAGCCTGGCTTTGTTTGGGATCAGAAATGCCAGCACTCATGAATACTAATTTCCCTATCAGGTCCACTCAACGAGACATCAGACCCCCACTTTGAGCGTGTCCAGCGCTTTTGTTGTTATTGATATTTATTTTGAAGTCATGATGGTTTTTTTATATTTTACCTGTTTATTTGTTATGTAAGTCTTAATTGCTCCCTGGGATTTTTTTTCTGGCTTATTCACACACATCATTAGAAAAAGTACTATTTCTTGGCTTTATTTATCCGTGAATCCTTTGACTCTTGCTCACAATCATTCAACATTTAACACCCACTATGTTACGCAGGCCTATCTGTGGGATAACAACGAAGAAGTGGTGGCGTGGCTCGAGAGACAGCTAGCCGAGGAAGAGGGCGCGAGGTCCGTCATCGACGAGAACATCAAGTACATCCGCCGGGATCACATCCTCAAGCAGATTCGCAGGTGATGATTCTCAACGGTGCTGAACAGCCACACCGTGCAAACGACGGCGGTTAATTAGCTCATTTTCACCTGTCTTTACCTCCGTGTGCCCACCTGACACGCTCATGCTTTTTCTTTTGTTTCTGCCTCTCATTTCCAGCCTCGTTCAAGCCAATCCAGAGGTTGCCATGGATTCCATTGTGCACATGACCCAGCACATCTCGCCCACACAGAGAGCCGAGGTGGTGCGTATCCTGTCCACTATGGAGACGTCAGCCTCCTCCTAGCGGGAGTCTGGCCTCTCCTCCCTGCCTGGCTGAAGCACAGCTCAGGCCAGCACCACAGCCAGAGGAGCCGGGTTTAGCCAGATCTGCTCCTAACTGGGGCCTGGGCTGGAAACTCAGGCTGGAGGAGCCAACGTGATGGCCCTTGGCAGCTGCCAGGTTACTGATGAATCGTTGGCAATGATTCTCACTAAGCAGGAGTTTAGGTGATTGACAACAGTTCTAACATTTTGTAAATTGACTCACATGTGTGTTAGCATTTAGATAAATTGGTGTATTTTGTATTAAAGTGCAATTATACATGTCCATATAGAATAATCTAGTGATTCATATTTAATAATGTGTTTGGAGTTTACATAGTTGGCTCAAGAGGATGTTTATGCTTCCATGATAATCAGTGGCCTCCATCCTTTTGACCTGGAGTGTGCACAACAGTTCATTAAGAAACGTTGTTGTCCTGTTAAAATGCACCTTGGTTTGTGACATATGCTTGTTAAGATTTGCAAGTGTTTTGATGACCAGCTCGACAATGACAACACATTGCTGGGGGAGTTAGCAAAAAAGGGGGTTTTACACTCCCAAATAGGGAGCACTTAGTTACTGAACAAAGACGGGGAGCGCTACAACAGATTTGGACAGGGGCAGCCCAGCAGGGAGCAGGGACAAGGTCCCTTTTAGACCCCGACTGTTTCACAGTTACCCTGCAGTGAGCAATGGGCAGCTCGCCTCACAACAAAACCACAGCTGTCCCTTCTGTTCTCACCCACAGTACATGCTGCTTTAGAGGCACTTTAGTGCTTACTGTTCCTTTACATGGCACCTAGAATCAAATCTGCACAGTTTTCACTGATGTATCTAGTATGCAAACATGCACACGCACAAACTGACACATGCATACAGAGTGGATAATAGAGAGCCGACAATGGTACTATACAGAGTGAATAATAGCACGCTTGTTTAGAATGATGGTCTTTGCTCCGTTTGGTTATTTTTGACAGCTGTTCTGTTGCTCCTAAAAGCAGCACAGTAGCTGTAGCTTTCTAACTAAAATACATTTGAGTGAGATAGCCAAACCCTGATATGTCTCTGCTGACAGAACAAAGGCTGCTGTTCACTTGACTCTCACGTTACACGTCGGATGTGGTGTCTAACTTTAACTGTAATCCTCAGACTCTGTTCTATTTAAAGTTTGTATGTCATGTATATGAAACGTTACTTATTTTTAATATTGATTCTTTTTTTTTTTTTAACAGCTTGAATCAGATCTTACTTCTCTTGACTACTTGAGTTTGTTACTAACAGACAGGGAAATTCTGAAAACTGTATCATAAAGAGAACATAATGTCGGCAAAACGGCAGCATATTGTTGAATTCCATCCTTGAGGTCGTTGTGTCATATGCTCTGCTGGAAAACAAAAACAATGTTAGCAATGTGAAATAGCTTCATGGTCAGTGCTGTGCCTTCCATGCGCCCGTATTGACATGCTGTCCAGTTGCTTTATAAGTAACTGGCTGTTTCCCTTACAAGGATGAAGAATATTGACAGAGATTAGCTTTAAATGTGTCTGCAGATTTAATAAAGCTTACCCAACTTACTTTTAAGTGTGTTTGTTTCAAAAAAAAATCTCTGTTTATGTGCCACTAAAAAAAAAAAGTCAAAATGTGTTTCTTAAAACTTAAGCTTCCAAGAATTTTCTCTAATTTAATTTGTCAATTATTTTTCTATATTGATGATCCTGGGGACAGATAATCACATCACTGGAAGCCTCATTAATTTTAGCAGTCGGAACAAAGTCTATTACTCTGGAGAGACATTTTCTGATTACTTGAAAATGATAGTCTTCCCATTCCTCAATCCACACATGATTAAAGTGGCATTTTCTTTTCTGGTTTTTAAACTTCAACAGTATTAAGGAGGATGAAGCAGATCAAACAAATATTGAGGGATCTATCTCATCCTTTTTTTTATTTTTTTTTTATTTTGTCTCATTCTTTCATATCATCCCCTTGGCTCTGTCAACTCTATTACCATCCTACCAACAAATATGTAAGACAAATTGAGTTGCATGCACCCAATACCCACCACAATTATAGAAGGCCCAATAAGAAAATGAGTCATTTGGCAGTATAATTGGAAATGTGCCTTGCTTGGTCTCTCTGGTCTCCCAGAGGGTTTTGCTCATTTGTGGTGGCATGCTAGGCTGGCTAATTCTGCTTTTAATCACTGACAAACTGCAGAATCAGGTTCCTCCTCAACCGCTGAAGTGGAGGGAAGAGGACTGATTGGTGAAACTTGGAGGAAACTGCTTAATGTCCTTTCTCTCGTTAACGGTGTGGACCGGACGTGCTGATTTCGGATACATTTAGTCACATCAACAGTCCAGATAGGCTTCGTTGGCCTTTTGTTTGTCCAAAGAATTAACTTTTAAAGTTACAATAAAAGATCTAGATAGTTTACAATTTCTTTCTGTCTTTTTTTTTTTTCAACTGCCAAGCCTCAGTGACTGGTTTCAGGCACAACTGGGGAAAGAAAAAAAAAAAAAAACATGAGGGAGCAGCAAATGTAAATGGAAAAAAAAAGAGAAAATCAGAGTCTGTGATGAGACTGAAATGGAGGCATTAAGATAGCGCAGAGGGGAGACTCAATCATGCATCTGAGGCAACCATAATTCCACATTCACGCGTCTCAATGACTTGACAGCACTTGAGAGACAATGCCTGTGACCCAGTTGCAGGATTCCAATTAGCAGGGTGTATGCAACAGTTGAGATGAAAAGAGAACAGGGTCTTTACAGAGCCCCAGGGCTGTCTGATTACTGCCTGAAAACAAGAGTCTTTTGCCCGTGACAAAGAGTGGGCCGACACAGAGGGAGCGCCAGGCCCCAGCTGTTCTCCGTCTTTCCAGGCTGAGGATTTTGAAGAGCTCATCTCATCTCCCGCCTGCCTTTTTTACATTTCAAACATACGGACAGTGTACAGCAGCCCGGTCACAATAACACGCCTTTTTCATATGTGTCTTATGAGTTCAGTAACTCCTAGATGTTTTTCTGGGATGGAAGCAGTTGACCTCTGGGTTAAAACCTGACCTGGCTTACCTCAAGGCATTTGCAGAAAGACTTATGTTTGACATAATCGTATCTGAGACCCTCCAAAACTGTTTTCATCTCCAGATATAGAAAACTGATCAACGTGCAGTAAATTCCATGTAAACATATTAAAGTATTTTTTTATTTAACAGTTTTGTTTTTAAAAATAAATAAGGGTAGCATATGTAATTTGACAAGTATAAATACATTTGTATTTTGCATATGCTGTATTTTTGAATACCTATCATTAACAATTTCCCTGAGGTACCCTCCTAAAGGGATCAATAAAGTTCTATATCTAATCTAATCTATCTAATGCAGCGATAAAAACATAAATAGAACATTTTAATTGCACTTAATTCTAAGTTAAATATTACTTTTAAAAATGAAATTCTTCGTGTATCGCACATTAAAAATACAATCATATTTAACCAAGTGTCCAAATTTCTGCAACTTTTGTCTCTTATTTTTGAAGCAGATTTTATAAAACTGCTCTATTTGTGCATTTGTGTGCTTTTATGGAGTTCTAAACACATAACTCAGAAGAAAAAATGATTAAAGTAGTTGTAAGAACTTGTAAAAAATCATATAGGCTGTGGATGTTAAAGCAAAAAACACTTAAATCAACATTTCCAGTGCTTGTACATTACATACAACCTACTTCATGTTGTTAAACACAAGAGTAGAAGTTATAAAAGCTTCCCATTAAATTTATCACCAACAACAATGCAGCCGTATACAGTAGTGTGATCAAATACTAAAGTCCAGCCGGAGTGAAGCTCGAACCTCTAACGGGAGGTAAAACATTGTTGTCACACGATTGGTTTTGTTTGAATTTACTTTTATGAAGGCGGTGAGATTTCCCCATGCGTCTCGGCCTGTCATGATTTATATCGCTTGATAGACTTATATAATGAAGGGCGACGTGAGTTTCTGAAAAAGCCATTTCCATGTATAGATCAAGAAATTTAAATAAATGATGCATTGTGTCTTTAATGCGAGGAGTGCAGAGTTATAGTTAATCTCCCCGGGGGCAGGAAGGCAGCCTGTCAGCCAGCCGCAGGGCGTCAAAGATTACAACGCCCCGTGATCATCACCACATAATGCATACATTTTCATTCTGCCAGAAGCTTGGTAAATATTGGCTGAACACTGGGCTGGCAGAGAAAATTCACATGCATGCGAGCCTTCTGCAGACAGTAAAGAGGGAGAAGGAGTCAAAACAAGACAAAGTTGTTGTTATTCCCCACAAAATAAAAAGCCCGGCGTCACGTTCTGTCTTCAAGAGGGAGCAAACGACGATTGTGTGTCTTAACACTGCTGCACTCGATGGCATTTGTTACATATAAGGGAAACATCGCTTGGCTAATATGAATTATAATATGCAAAAAGCTTCTTATAGCTGGGCACAGCAGACCAGGTGAAGCTGCTCTCTGTAGCATGCAGCTCTCCCTCCCCTCTCCTCACCCTCCACCCTCCACCCCCCAGACCCAGCATTAACATTCATGGAGCCAGTGGAGTGTGGCGAGCCACGTACTTCGAGCCAACTACGAGATGCAGGATGAGGATGGGGATGGGAGGGGGAGGAGGTAGAAGGAGGATGGAGGCCCCCCCACCTCCTGAATAAGGTTGGTGGAGGAAGAGGGGGGGAGGTGTGGTGGTGTGATGGTGAAGGTTGCCCAGTATGGGATTGTGGAAAGGTCAGCAACCAAAGTGGCACACCTTTGGTCATACATCACAATTATGACTGTAGGTCACTGACTGGTATAGAAATGATAGAAGCAGCGACAGGCTTGGTTGAAGAGTGGGCAAGGCCGGGCTAGCTGGAAGTCCCTGCTTACTGTTACTATCGGTAAATGTGGAAATATAGTCCAAAGCCACGCTGGCAACGTGGCTGACAAACTGTTGTTTCTGCCGTTTTGGGCCACGCTGAAATATCTCAACAGCACCTGGGGTTACTGCAATCGGATTTTGTTCGTGATCTCCAGAGGATGAAGTCCCCTGACTTTTCCTTTACTGCGAGCATGAGATTGACATTTGTGTTTATAGCGACATATCTTTACAAGCGAGGCCTGGAGCAGGTCCCCCAAAGCACCAACCGCCCCCCCGCTCCTCCTCCAGCAGAGCCGGAGGACGACAGTGATGATGATTGGCCTGACCCCTCTCCGTGGCCCGGAACTGAAGAAGTGATTGAGCATTCTCCAGTCACACAAACAGTGCTGAGCATGTTGGAGAAATTGATGGCTGACCTTCAGGTCATAAAGGACCAAGTCTATGGACAGCAGAGCACACTGTCGCCAGCATCAAAGACGCCAGCCTCTTATTATTTTCCTCTTGTGTTGCTTCTGTAGGACCACACACACACACACCTTCACAAAACCCTTGATGTCCACTCATCTTCTTCATTAACAAGTCCACGTAAAAATAGATTGTCAATGTTTTTGGTGTCAAACATCATCCATCTAACAACAGATCTATGAATTCTCACCTACAACAACTAAACAAATGCACACGACATTTAGTACAAATATTTAAAATCTTAAGGTGACTTTTCTTCTACACGATGTGACCCACAACTTTGGAGGAGTGTCTGTAAGTCTGCAGGAACAGTAGATCTACAGAACCAATCCTGTCAACTTGCAGGTTCGAGCTTTATCTATTATGATTCAGAATTAATTGCAGCTCAGACACGTACATCTGAATCATTGCAGGATTACAACTTGCTTTAAAGTAGCACACAGTAATTTTACTGTTTGAGCAGCATCATAAGTGAGCTGGTGTGCTTGAGTTGCAGCGAGTTGAAGACGGCTGTTCAGAGGTACAAACGGTGTAGAGTTACTTCTAAGTAATTCTAAGGCAGGAAGGAGTTTGTGACGCCCGTGTACGGTGGCTGTGCAGGCGGACCCGAACGAAAAGGGGAGGCAGGAGAAACAGGTAAAAAAAAAAAAAAAAGTTTTATTAATAAGGGTGATGGGGTGGAGGTCACCAGGAGCAGGAACCAGATGCAGGAGTGTCAGTCGAGGGGGGTGCAGGTGGAGGTTGTCCGTGCTGGGATCCGAGGAGGGGGAAGAGCCGCCGAGGGAGTGCTGGAGAGGGAGGCGTGGAGGAAAACGCGGACGGTGCGCGCAGGGACGGTGCTCGAGGTGCTTCTTCCCGGTGGAGG
>NW_007579148.1:0-2860 GCF_000690725.1 Stegastes partitus
TGTGTGTGTGTGTGTGTGTGTGTGTGTGTGTGTGTGTGTGTGTGTGTGTGTGTGTGTGTGTGTGTAGTTCTGAGAGTGTGGGGCATACTTTCAGGAAATGTGTGTAAACAATTGAGAAAAGCTTTCAGGAGGTTTCTGAGCAGTGTCTTGGTTCTGGACTCGGCCTCCAGTGGTCAGTCATGGACCTGCTGATTCTGACAGTCTCACGCTGCCTTCGTCCTTCCTCATCAAAGGTTGCTGCTTCCCCCCTCAAACGCAAAATTAGAAATTAGTCTATAAAGTTCAGCTTATTAGTTATACAGTTTATACTATTCAAAAATGATTCTATTCTATAAAACCTGGAACTGATTTATGTATTTTTTAATTCCTTCCTGTCTGCACTACTTCATACAATATCAAAACTTCAAAATCATTGGTCATGCATTTTGAAATGACATATTTTGATGTGGAGACAGTTTAATGATCATTATGTATACATATGTATTAAAAGAAATCCTAAATTAATCAGATTTACTCATTTTATACTGATGATGTTTGTAAGGAATCACTCAAGTCCTACAAAAGACAACCAAATGCAAAACTATTGCTGCATGAGAAGAGGATTTATGCTTCTGTGTCTGGCAGCAGTTCAAGCAATAGAGTTTCCCATCGTAAGCCTTCATGGGCTTCTTAAATGTTCTGCATGCGCATTATGTGTACATATTTTTCATCAGGCCGCACATAAAAACAGCTGCAAAGAAATAAAGTGTGGAGAACGGGGCCTGTTGCACCGGACATGCATCCGCTGCTTCTGTAACTTCCTGCTCACTGATCTGCTCAACACAGCGACTCTGGAGCAGGGGGAGGATACACATGACATCACGAAGAAAAGAAGGAAGCATTCATGGGAATAATGAAACCAGAGCATTTGGTTCCCATGCTGAAGGCGCCACACAGCTCCAGACAATGAGCACACAGACACAACTTTCACAGAGAGTCAGACAGAAATGATCTGTGACGTGGTCTGTCTCTTCAGGCTGTTAGCCCTGATCCTACACAAACCACAGCAACTCAATAATGTTTGTTATTCAATCATCAGAATCACATGTCGTGTTGCTGCACGCTTCAATCGGCTGCTCTGGCTGAACCACGTCTGAGTCCTACTAGCCTCAGTCTCCATCTCATTCATGTTGATATTTAATGGAGAGAACATCCTGCTGTCTTCTACTGTACATTCCTACGTGAGCTGAGCTCACTGTTCAGGCCTCTTGTTTAAAGGGACACGCCGCTGATTTAACACATAAAACTCAGGCTGTCATTGAGGTTATGATCAGGTTACAAATGTGAGTTAAGTCTTTGGGACTTTCGGACTGAGGAAATCATATATGTATTATAAAGTATAACCATTTAATCTGAGAGATGAGGGCAGGAAGAATCAACCAGCAGGATGCATTATGGGAATTGGAGGATCCCATGTGTTTTCTATTGGACTTAAAATTACAAAAACTTAACCTTTACTGCTTCAATCTTGATAATTCTTTTTAAAATAAAGAAAACCCTTACTTTGTCGTCATTCAGTACTAAATTGCTGGTGTAAGCCTTTTATTACAGCGAGTAATAATATGCATATGAATAATGATCTTTATTTCAACAGCACCTTTCAAAACTGGAGTTATGAGACGCTGTACAAAAAAGAATAACAATTAAACATTGAAACAGGACAATAAAACACTTGAAAGGACATTGTTAAATGTTCTACAAATGAATGGGTTTTACTCTTTCTTTCCACATTAAACACACACAAATGGCCTGCATGGTTACACCTTTTATTATAATTGTCTGACAATTATTAGCCCACAATTGCACTAAAACCCTGATCTATAACTTCAGTATCTCTTCCTCTATATACTCTTGTAGGTTTCTCGTGTGGATAAAAGTTCATTTAATAAATGTCATATTTCACAGTTACACACAGAAAAAACTGTCGGAAGTGGAGCTACAGCACAGCCGCCGTGACCGAAACACGAACAAAAAGTCACATATCATCAACTGTGTATCCAAGAGAAGAAAAAAGAAGCAAGACCCTTTCAAACTTGTGCCTTTCCTTTAACTCTGAGCAGGGCCTCCAGCTGTGAGCCTCCAGCCTCCTAAATCTGGGCAGTCGAGGTGCTGCTACAGAGTGGGGGAGGGAAGCTAAACAAAAGGTCAAAGCACTGACACAGCAATGAAGACCATTAATTACACTAGTTGTAAGGTTACCCATTTGCTGTAGACTGAAAATACCCAAAAGTCTAGAAGGAGTAAACTGGGATTTCATGCATTTTTCATGACCTGGTGATCTTCAAAGCTAGTTTTGTTTAGTAAGTTAGAGCAGCAGTAAAGCCACCACACCACCAGGAGAGTATGCATTGTAGTTTCTGCATTAGGACAATAGTATAGATACATTTAATGTAAAAACAAACTGCATATGCAAACTACAAAAGTATACTATTTAAATGTTGTTTCACAATGAGAGATGTAAGGGGCAGACGGCCATTTGTTTCAGGGCAACTATAATCAGCAGTCAGTAACAAGAGCTACATTACTTATGGCTTCTCTACATGATAAGCTGAGTTTCAGTGTGTAAGGATGTACTGTCCCAGTACTGCCACATATTCAGGCTTTAGGACCTGGGGGATGAGGATTCTTCTCCCACTGCCCCTGGATTCACATGGGCGGGCCGCTGGAAGTAAGATTCCACAGCAGAGACTTTCCTGCCCTGAAACCAGGGAATTCGTCTCACACGCTTCTGTCCTTCACCATCAGACACAATAACTTGCTCCAGAGTCGGCCACTGCTGCAGAACCTGTTTGTAAGGAGCCTGAAGACAAACCTGCTGATT
>NW_007579148.1:3127-14335 GCF_000690725.1 Stegastes partitus
TCTATCTATCTATCTATCTATCTATCTATCTGTCTATCTATCTATCCGTCTGGTTGGCTGTCTGTCTGAAGTATCCTGCACTAAACTAGTGGAACGTGAGAGTCCAGACATTTAGGGAGTGGGCTGTGACTTTTGACCTGGTTTCATCTGTGACAAAGAAATGTTCTCCTTCCTTTGTCTAGATGTTGCACAGCTGTTTCCACAAGACATGGTAACACATATTACATTAACATCATTGATGACCTCCACAGCTGCACAGGAGTTTGTTTTTTTCATTCATTCCAAGTTTCATGTCCACTGCAGCGGACTGTTTGTAAGTGACCGCCTTACAGCGGGTATTATTAGATGGTCTGAGGATATCATGTGCTGGAATGAGATGATCATTGGGTCATTTGACATTTAAAGAAACAGAGTTGCTCAGTGTGAAATGTGGTGCTATGTTTCAGAAACCGTTTTAATCAGCATTTAATAAATGCATTCATTCTTATTCATTCTGTTCTGAAGAAACGACAGAAAGGTTGCTGGTTTAAAGACGCTGTGTTAAGAACAATGTAGACAGAAAATATAGGCTTTTTAAAAGTGACCTCTTTTGTGCATACTGAAGTCAGTTATCACTTGATCTTTCTCTGTTGGCTTTGTGGATTATCGAGCTTGTAAAAACATGTCTGGGAAGCTGCTGGAGAGAGATTCTTAACATGTTCAGTCCTCCAGTGTTGGGTGTGCAGTTGGTTCCTTTAATGCATTTTATGAAGAGGCTGATGTTTGTTGAGTTTATTTAGCAGATAGCAAAGAGTTGTTTTAAAGAAATCCTACCAGAGATCTTAACTGTATCGGTGACTCTTCACAAAGACTGCTCTCCTTACAGCACACTCTATTTACGTGGACTGGAATAAAATCCCGACATTGGCTGAATGTGTGCCAACACGTGGCCACTTCTCCCACACCACAAGTAACCAATCGACATCAAGCAGACTCATTCTTCTATAAGAGGTTTTTTGAAACCCTAAATCTTTTGCGTGGTAAAGTCAAGAACAACTAAGATCAGCTTTCCAGTGTTTTGGCTCAGATGCATCCTGCAGCTGCCTACGTGGCTGTTATGTAAGTCTTGCCTTGAGGTTTACTTGGACAGATCTTCTGGCTAACCACCAGTCCTGCTTTAACCTCCTAAACCTTCAGAGTAAATCTTAAATATATCAGAATATGTGCTTCCTGGGTTAGGGTACATTAACATATTTTAAGATCTTTTAAAGTTGAACAGACCAACATCGGCTAAAACAAAAATCTTGTGTCTTTTCAGTACATTTATGACAATGTGGGATGTTTGTCTTTCATAGGTTTTCTCTCATTCGCATTACACCATGTGGGTAAGAAACTTGGTGTTGCTGGTTCTTCTGGCCACAGTGGCCTCAGCTGCCACCTCTGCATCAGCAGACAAAGTCCTGAGTAACCACGCCACCATCCTGGCTGACAACAGTGCCAACTTGGCATTCAGTCTCTACCAAAACATGGCAAAGGAGAAAGACGTCGAGAACATCCTCATTTCCCCTGTAGTAGTGGCCTCGTCTCTGGGTCTGGTGGCTCTTGGGGGAAAGGCCTCCACTGCCTCTCAGGTCAAAACCATTCTGAATGCAGCTAAAGTCAAAGATGAGCAGCTGCACTCTGGTCTAGCTGAGCTCCTGACCGAAGTGAGCGACCCAAAGACCCGCAACGTCACCTGGAAGATTAGCAACCGCCTGTATGGACCCAGCACTGTCACTTTTGTGGATGATTTTGTAAAGAGCAGCAAAAAGCACTATAAGTGTGACCACTCCAAGATAAATTTCAGAGATAAAAAGAGTGCTGTAAACTCGATTAACGAGTGGGCGGCCAAGTCCACTGACGGCAAACTGCCTGAGGTCACCAAGGATGTAGAAAAGACTGACGGGGCAATGATCGTCAATGCCATGTTTTTCAAACGTGAGTATACAAATCTGTGTAATAACTATATTACTCCCTTAAATGCATTCAAAAAAATTAACTGAGTCCATTTTCACAGCTCACTGGGATGAGCAGTTCCATCATAAGATGGTGGACAGCCGTGGATTCATGGTTTCCCGTGGCTACACTGTTTCAGTGGAAATGATGCACCGGACAGGTGGGTGGACGCTGTGTTGTGGTGGGCTGGTGCAAAAACTACAGTTTGGCAACCGCACGGCTGTGCATTCACTCATTCATACTCAGTGCTGTTTTCCTGTAAATGTAACACTAAATATGTGGACTAGATCGATCACTGGTTCCACTGTCTTTGATGATTTGGAAACCAAGAAACTGCATGTACAGTTTTAGAGGTTTCATAAAGTTATTGGTCAGACGAGGAAGCTAACATTTGTCATGTATTTTACCTGCTTCTTCAGGCCTTTATGGCTACCTTGATGACAAATCCAATAAGCTGTCCATTCTGAGCATGCCCCTGGCTCATAAGAAGTCCACTGTGGTGTTCATCATGCCTCATCATGTGGAAACTCTGGAGAGACTGGAGAAGATGTTGACCAAGAAGCAGCTGGATACATGGATGGGCAAACTGCAGGAGACTGCTGTGGCTGTGTCTCTGCCCAAAGTCAGCATGGAAGTCAGTCACAACCTGCAGGTAGAACCTTCAATAGTTTAAAAGTGACTAGAGGTAGTCTGTCTCCACACCATGTTTTCAGTGTGAGAACATGTCTTTCTGCTCCTCTGTAGAAACACCTCCAGGAGCTGGGCCTGACCGAGGCTGTGGACAAAGCCAAAGCTGACCTGTCCAACATCTCTGGGAAGAAAGACCTTTACCTGTCCAGTGTGTTCCATGCCTCTGCCATGGAATGGAGCACTGAAGGAAATGAAATGAATACCAGCATCTTTGCCACAGATAAGCTGAAGAACCCCAGACTGTTCTACGCTGACCATCCTTTCATCTTCCTGGTGAAGGACCAGAAGACAAATTCCATCCTGTTCATTGGCAGGATGGTCAGGCCAAAGGGTGAAAAGATGAGAGATGAATTGTAACCACACGCTGACCCCAACGTCTAAATTAAATGTCTGACCGTGTGTGTGAGCGTAGATTTTCTAATGCAATATGCTGAGAAAAATTGGAAATGAAATGTAGATTGATGCAGCAGAAGTGCCATTCCTTTATTCACATGTCCACAACATTCCACAGCACCCGACTTAGAAGATGTATTGAAACATTTCACGGCGTGTTTTAAGGAGCAAAGTATAGTGCACAGTTTTAACTTTGAAAGGATATTAGATATCACTGTGTTATGGTGACAGATGACATTGCAGAATGAAGACTTACATTAAGTGTTATTTTCAACTGATGCCTTGAATATTAATGCAATGTTTATTTCATTAGTGTAGCATTGTCATTAGTATTTCTGCACATGGAAAATGGGTTCTTTTGTCATGAAGTCTTAACAATCTTTGTAAAAGGTGGACAATATTCTTATTTCAGGAGGGATTTTATCTTACAAAATACACCCCAGAATCTTTATGTTTTTGTGGCCATCCTTTGCACTGCCACAGGCTACAATGCTGTTTTCATTTGCCCTAAATGCACTGGTCCACACTGGCTAAGAAATACAATCAGGGCTAATGTAATAACGTGTATAACAATGTAGGCACACATGTTTGACATTAGAAAATATGAATGGACTGTTACAAATGTCCTGTTTTTGCAATAAAAGTGATAAAACAACCTTGTGATTGTAGTCCTTTCCTTTTTGTACAGAAGACTCTTAAATAACCCGGTTGCAGCAGCACTTTGGCAGGACTGTTGAAGTCAGGCCTTGAAAAATTCCACTGAAGGCGGCTGTATGGCCTCATGGGCAGCTGCATCGGACAGAGCTGCAGCAGTATACAAAACAGTGTAGTTTCTTTATCCATAAATGTTAAATATTTAGTCCGCAGCTAAATATTTGGATACATTCAGGTGTATGCTGCAGCTGTTCAGTCAGTTCCAGCTGCTAAAAGCCACATCAGCAACCTCCCACATGAATGTTTGCACGACGTGTACAGTGACAGCTTCACATAACAGACAATAAGGACAAATGGATGAAGTGATGGACAAAAAGGCTGGACCTGCTTGAACTGGCTAAGAAGAAGATTAAAGAAGAGCAGTACATATCAGCTCACATTTGAGCATCAATATTTTAGATATTACCTTTGTTTCAGTATATTTTCCACTGCTTATTATTATTGTTGTTATTATATATATTTATATATATATAATGTATCCCCATTCAGAAGCTCATTCTCATATTCAGTGTTTGCACTCTTCTCTTTTTATGTGTACTTTATACTTGTGTTTGCACTATTTCTTATATGTACATTTCTCTGTCTAGTATGTTTGCCTCTCTGTGAGTAATGCTGCTGACAACAATGTGAATTTCTCCACTGTGAAATAAATAAAGGCTTATCTTATCTTATCTTCGCTTATTTTATATTCTGGGATTTGTGTATCACGCCACCTCGAGGGCATCTGGGTTTATGACACGGCAATGGTTGTTTTCAATGAAAACAATGACATTGGGCTTTGTTTTCTGTGTTTTTGCCAGTTTGTGGTATTGTCAGGAGTCAGTCCATATCTGGCTCCTTCAAAATGTTGTCCTATTTCTACTTGATTGTTCTGACTGATGAGAGTTCTTTCAGAAAACCTATTTGCATTACTAATAGATAAATACCTTCATATCTCTTGGCTGGGCTTTTGTCCTAAACGTGTATATTTCCTGTTTCTTTGTGGTTTATAAGTATTTGGAAACATCAAAGGTTCTTGGAGCCAATGAGATATTTGTACTGCAGATTCTCTCTATGAAATATATGCTGTGGCCTTAAGCAGGGTCTTTGAGAAGCCTGGAGATGTGATGCATCTTGGGAGGATCTTGTGGTCTGTCTTGCAGTTGTGAGCGCCTTGGTGGGCTTCATGTAAGCAGGATGTCACCCTATGATTGATATGAGTGACTTTAGTGTCTTTAATGGGGGATTAAGTTCCCTGCACTGCAAACAAGACTAAGTGGTGTAAATGCTGCCTTGTATTCAGCGGTAGAAAAACTATGTAATCATCATATATGTATTTTCCTTTGGCTGTGTGGGACTAAAATATAAGAATGTTTTTTTGAAATTTGGACTGGACAATGTAAACTGGTACCTTTATGAACAAATCTGAAATGGGCAAATAAGTAATAAAGTTATAAACATAAGTCTTTAT
Organism: Stegastes partitus; assembly: GCF_000690725.1. Classification (NCBI taxonomy): domain Eukaryota; kingdom Metazoa; phylum Chordata; class Actinopteri; family Pomacentridae; genus Stegastes; species Stegastes partitus. The sequence goes on from NW_007579148.1 coordinate 8,349, forward strand.
CTTGCTTCAGTATACTCTTAAGAGGTGTAAAACCCTGAGTTAACTGATAAAAGATAGCAAGCTAATAACACACAGCTTATGAGGTTATGGTGCAATTTTGGCAACACATTACATGGTCAGTAAAAATGCTCATGCTTTAAGTACTTTGGACAATTAAATGGCTTCAAATGAATTTAAAGAGCTTTAATTGTGCAGTGGAAAGTGAATTGTATGTAATGTGGCATCCTGAACAGCCACAGGGTTTCACATGAGCTGCACTTCAACAGGCTTGAACAAGGTCCACACTGCTCATCACAGGTCCCACAGCTGGCACAGATATATTCATGTCTGGTCTACTGTCATAGAACAGCCGTGGTGGAGTTTATATCGTCTTCAGGTTCCTTGATCTAAGATTACTTAATCCCACATGAACTGGTTATCAATTAAAAGCACCCTCTGCATTTCTGAAAACCTTAAACAATGAAAACAACATAAAAGGCTTTGATATTTAACTAAACAAATAATTTACAGACGAAATAATGGCACGACATAGAATTAAATACAGCATGGAAATATAAAAGGCACCTTTATAGTTTTCTTGTCGTGCTTCAGAGCTGCACTTATGCCAACATGCTAGAGTTTGATAGCGACCTGCTTGTTGAATTTCTATTTTTTAAATCGAGGCTATACGTAGATTGTACTCATGCTTGCTGTGGCCATGTAGATTTTTAAATAATCTATTGTCCCAGTTATATTCAGCATCATTCTGTTCTTGGTTTTGTGGCCCTTTTTATAAACTGTCTGGAAGAAAATTCACTCATTTTAGTTAAAAACAAAAAACAAAATGGAATACAGAGAATATTGAGTGAACCCATCCCAGTTCTCAGACAGGTTTTAATTAAAATCAATAATTATGTGAACAAATGCAGCAAACAGTCATCAGACACAACACACCTGTAGAAAGAGCAGAAGAGCTCCTCTCTGGTTCGGGTTCAGGTTAGATCTGCTGATCTCTGGTTCGGTCACCTTTGTTGCTTTAGGGTTCAATAAGGCTGAGCTGTTAGGGTTAGGGTGAGGAAACAAGGCTGCAGATTCAGAATCTTCTTTTAATCACCTCTTAAACCCACTTTCTTTTAGATCGTCTCCCGTTTCTTTTCCTTTATATCGAGCTGCCTGCTGTCCTGCTCTCGTCTCTCTTTCTTAATCTACTTCTATCTCCAGCTTTTATCTTCATTCCTCTGTGATGTCGTCTTTTTAACCAGTTTTACTATAAAACTCCTTCCAGCAGTGACCCAGGCTGTTCTCTCCATCCTTCCTGTGAGTATTTTTACATTCTGAGCCTGTCCTGTTATATGTGTTGTTGTTTTCTTTATTATGTAAAAACACTTTGCGAATTCTATTCTTAAAAAGTGCTACACAAATAAAGTTTATTATGATTATTATGATTATGATTATTATTTGTTCTCCACTAGAATCTGTGCAGATGAAATTAATAACTTTACACTGACATTGAGCCAAGAATTTTATTTGCTCGACACCAAAAACAGTCATTTAACTATAGATGATAATAACGTTGTGTTAGTGCTGCGTGTGACCCGTTGCCTTGAGTGAAGTTCATTTAATTTTACAGCGCGTGTTTTTTTGGTGCTTTTATTGTGGTAGTCCACCGCCACGGCAGCAGCTCGTGCCTCCTCTCCGTCGCGCGTGAGGAGGAGGAGTGGCGGCGGCGGGGCGCTCGCGCGGTGATGGACTGGAGCGCCGTTAGCAGCAGCCTCCTCCTCCTCTTCCATCATGGCTCCCTCGCTGGACAGGCGCGGCTACTGGGGCCGGCCGACCTCCACGCTGGACTGGTGCGAGGAGAACTACGTCGTGTCTTTCTACGTCGCCGAGTTTTGTGAGTAAATCGTCTCTGGCGGCTGGTACCGTCGCCCCCTGACTAACCAGAAGCAGCGGCGGTACCAGCACCGTAGCGGGCGGACAGCTAGCGCCTCCAGCTCCGTGCTGTGTGCTGTTAGCCCGCGCGGCGGCAGGTAGCGAGGAGACAGATAGGATCCGGTCCGCCTGGTCGGTGTCGGGCTGCTTTGCATTCAGCTGTTCCGGACCGTGCAGCCGGGCTGGCTAACCGGACCAGACACAGGCAGCACAGTCCGGTCCTTCTCAGGCTTCAGACTTGATGGAAACGTCTCGTTCATGCATCAGGGCGCCGCGTTGCTCCGTCCAGCGATAAAAACGGGTTCTTCAGGAATCTTTATCTCACGTTGGTTTGTGTCAGAGCGGCTTCACCTCCTGCTCGCAGCATGGAGCCTCTGACAGTCACTCATTATCCTCCAGCCTGCAGAGCACTGTGTGGGTTCGTAAATGCAGTCCGAGTCAGAACCATGTCTGTTCTGCAGCCACACATGCTGCACGTTCATGGAGGATTCATGGTCAGACAGAGGACAGGCTTTCTGGTGGTCCTTCAGTCCACGGTGCTGGTGCTGGTGCTGGTGTGTTCAGAGTACAGAGTGATGCAACAGCTAGTCCACAGTGACGCCAAGTGGGTCAGAGTTCAGCTGCTTGGTCTCCTGCCACCGCAGCCACATACGATTCATGTTATTGGTTTGGAAGTTCTGTTGTGGGCCAAAGAGTTCGTTCATTTAATCCAGACATTTCCAAACTCTGGTCCTGTTCTGACACTTGAAGCTTTAGTTTGACATGCGCTGGTCGTCGCTTCCAGAACGCTTGTGCAGCGTTTAAACTGTTATTCAGGTCACAATGGTTGGAATGAGGCTTTGTTCGTGCAGCCCAGTGACACCGCCGTGGCTGTAATCCTCATCTGATGTGTGCTTTTGTGAATGTCTCTTTAGAAAACAGCCACGTGGTCACAGTTGTAGGTGACAGAGGGCGGACAGAGAGACTGTCACACAGAGGGCATCGCATTCACGGCTTGGCAGGTGTCACTGAAATGTCAAAACAAAACACCCGCTCGCTGTAGTGCTGTCTGCGTGTGTGCATTTATTATCAGCAGCCAAAGTCCACACATTTTATAATCTCTGCCTGGTTTTTATCAGATAAAGGGAAAGCATCATGTTGGTCCTGACAATGCTGGTAGGCCATATTGGTTTTCAGAGTACTGAACATCCTGGAAAGCCTGATTGCCTTTCACACCTGCCTTTGTACACCGCCACACCCAGAAAGAGCAAAGGTGACATCAGAGCTCTGTGTTGGCAGGTTCCCTGTGGGGCTGCTGAGGGAGGGAGCGTCGGCCCGCCAACACTAAAGCCAAAGGCCGCTTTGGACGTGAGGCTCAACAGTGTTTTATGAGACAAGGTAGCAGATAGTAATCAATCAAACGATCGCATCCACACCCGATTACCAGCCCACTGTTCACTGGAGCCTCACTGGACTTCTGTCAGAGTTTAGTTGAAAAACATAATAAATTAATTAAAAAATGACACAGTGGTGACTGGATAATCGACCCGTAACAATCCTAAACCCATAAAAACAGCCTTAACATAGCGACAGCCTTCGTGACCCACATGTAAATCTACTTCATCTAAAATGCTCCATCTATAAAATCCCCATCACTCTCTCCACTCACCGCTCCCTGCTCATGGCAGCCCAGCACACCAGCTCACCTACAGCACTGCTCAAACACCGTAAAGTGCTCTACGCTTCACTACGGCGAGTTGTGTTATTGGAGTAGTTCAGCCGTGCTTGTTCACCTCCAGAGAGGAAGTGTGTATTCTGCATGAAAGGAAGTCCCACCTGCAGGTTGACAGGATTTGTTCCTTTGGCTTGTTATCTGTGAAACCCTGGAAGTCTGTGTCCATGTTTTTGCACATTTCGTTGGTACACAGAAGTTTTAAGGTGGACATACTCAACCATTCCTGCTGATCTTGATCATGATGTGTCTTTTGGCATACACATGGGAGTGCTAGCAAGGTGGGAAGCAAAAGCAGTAGTGGTGTCGTTCGTCTCAGCATCCCTGTATTGACTTGGAGGCAGAAACATCAGTCTGTAGGTGTCTGGACACATGATTATTTTGCTAGTTTCTGATCTCTGCTGATTTCCTAAATGTCATATTTCCGTGTGTTATGATGTCTGTGTGGATGCTGACTTCGTCTATCTGCTGCCTGTCTGGGCCAGGACACTCTTGAAAAAGAGATTTTTAATCTCAATGAACCTTTTCCTGGTTAAATAAAAAACAATAATAATGAAAAAAATCTACACTAAGGATTACGTAGCTGAAATAAGGCATAACTACCCTTTGCTCTATTATTGCCGCCCTGGTGATGAGATCCGATTAAAGTTGTTGCTATATGATCACATGTGACCCAGACTGCTTCCCTGAACTGTCATGCAGTCCTGTTCTCTGGTTCCAGAGCCAGGTAGCGTCTTACAGGAGCTCTGATCAGGCTTTCATTCATCTCTGCTGTTTATTTAAACAGGGAACACCGTCAGCAACCTGATTATGATTCTTCCTCCCATTTTCGGGGCCATCCAGACGTTTCGCGACGGCCTTGAGTCTCGCTACATCTTCTCCTTCCTCGGACTGGCAGGTTAGTGTGGTGGCTCTGCTGTAGGGACTAAAACAACTGCACTGTACTGCATGAGCAGCCGTACAGCGTATATTTGAGAATGTCTTGACTTTGTCACGCAGCTGTCGGTGTTGGTTCCTGGTGCTTCCACATGACGCTGCTGTACGAGATGCAGGTGGGCTACAGAAATGTGAACATGTCAGCAGAACGTTTGCATGAATTAAACCCATTGTTGGACACATTAGGACAAGCAGCAGCTGCTTAATACAGAGTCAGATATGCTGAAGCCATGCAGTCCCACAGCAGTGTGTTTTCTCTGTGTTGCTGTGTGCAGTTACTGGACGAGCTGCCCATGATCTACAGCACTTGCGTCTTTGTCTATTGTCTGTAAGTAGCTCAGCGTTTTCTATTTATTCTTGTTGAAGCACTTAAGACAGAAGGTCACTTAGATCAACTTGAATGTGACTGTGGATGTAAAATGAAGCATGAATTTCTTGCTGGTAACCTGATCCATCCCAGGAAACACAGCATGCCACCTTTGAGAGGATGCAGCTATTGATTCTAAACCCGACTCGTGTGTCTTCAGCTTAGGCTTCACTTGTTGTTGCCTCTCTGTCCTTTATTCAGATATGAATGCTTCAAGCAAGAGAACAGCATCAGTTTCTTTCCTATTACATTATTATTAATGTTCAGCATTTTGGTCACTGTGGTGAGTATCCCCATTCACTCTGACAACCACCGTTTATTCTGAACTATGTTGTAAATGGAGTCTAACATCCCTCACACCCCCTGACTGCTGTTATTGTGTTCATGCTCTGTAGGTGTACTTACAGTGGAAAGAGCCAGTGTTTCACCAGGTGAGAGAGCGTTCTGCAGCACGTCCACCTGGCTCATGTTGCTCATTGTTTGCTATTCGGGCTGAGCCTGCCTCAGGTCGTCGTTGCCTTGTGTACACACTGGGTTCACACCACACCACTCACCTTGGTTCCTGGTGGCTGTGAAACATGTTAAAGCCACTCTGCACTGAATACTTAACAACGGGATCAAAGCACAGTCAACAGGCAGCAGAATAACGTCACACAAACCTTTACATAAACACAATGGCTCCTGTTGTACCCAGTGTTGTACCTGTTAACGTCTGACATTGTGTGTGTTGCCTTACAACAGTACAGACGGTGTGACAGCGCTGCTTTGTTTAGTCTGTGGAGCCGACTTTGTTGACTGATCACACTGCTCTATAGCGGTCGTGATAACATCTCTGCTGTAGCACCAGGAACCAACAAGGACAAAGAGCTGGCTTATGATCACAGTGTGGATACAAGTTGTGTGTATTTCAGCGTTTTTTTTTCTGTAAAGATTGTCTCATTTTAAAGCTTATTAGTAACCAGAAAGGCAAAGCTTAGTCTGGTTCTGGATCTTTGAGTCACTATTACATCTGTGGCTTCCCCAGTTTAGTCCAATAACAAAGAGTAAAAGGAAATCCATCCA
>NW_007579148.1:14982-45835 GCF_000690725.1 Stegastes partitus
TCTTTCAGACATGCAGGCCTCTGAATGTGTCGGCTTCATGACTAAATGAGCACTGCTGTCACTTTTTCGTTAGTCTTGATGGCAGTCTCACTAAATGAGACCTGGTACCATCTAATATGACTGTTTACACAGCACACATCTGAACTGCTTGGAGTTAGGTTACACAAGCAACATGCTTCAAGTTGTGCACAGTGATTTGGTTTGTTTCCAGCTGTTTGTAGGAGTTTATTAAATATCTACAGAATCAAACAGCAGCAGGATCTATATGAGTGAGACCAAAGCGAGAGCGTTGCATGCATTTATGCATTTTACTTTTAATTATAAATGATCCCCAACATTGAGACAGGAATAGGGTGACAATAAGGCTACGTTCAGACAGCAGGCTAAAGTGACCTAAATACGATTTTTTTGCCCCTATGTGACCTTCACCCTGAGTCAGCTGTGATAGGCTGGTTACCTGTCCAGGTGAACCTGCCTTCACCATGAGTCAGCTGGGATAGGCTCCGCCCCCCATGACCCTAGTGAGGATAAAGGTGTAGAGATGATGGATGGACGTTAGTAAAGTGTTCATCAGTTGTTTGGACAGATTGATAAGCTTGCTGTTAGTTCGGACTTGGTCTTTGCTGCGTTCGTATATTCTGAACATCACTTGATGTTCTGTTGAATCTTGCCTGTATGACGAACACCTCTCTTGTTCCTGTGGTGGGTGTCTATGAATGCAGCACGGGGGAACATTGTTTTAAAAGTGACCGAGGACTATGTCTGAATGACAGCATGCTGTCACGTTAACAGATTGTTGAAGCCGAACCAGCTCTGGTGACTTGGTATTTACAGATTGTATGTGTGTTTGTCCCCCTCTGTCCAGGTCATGTATGGTGCTCTGGTAGCTTGCCTAGTGATGCGCTCCATCTTCATTGTTACTTGGTAAGTTTGCCACGAGGAGCATTACAGTGGAAAACATTAGCATATCAGAAGAACTGATGCTCATTCATGCTCACTGAAGCAGCAACATGCTGAAGGGTGTTCTTCTGTTGTTTCTGTTGAGGGTGTACCCATGGCTCAGGCCGCTGGCTTACACTTCCTTAGGCATCTTCATGTTAGGGTTCCTGCTGTGGAACATTGACAATATCTTCTGTGACTCATTAAGGTGAGTGGTTGAAGTGGAAAACACATTAATATTTTAAACATTTGATCAGAAATAATTTCCATAGTTAACCCTGTTCAGGACCTTCATGTTTCCAGACGTGGAAGGTCTTTGGGGGTCCATTGGACCCCAAGAAAGAATCGGTGCAAAAAATTTGTTGGTGTCATTAAAGACTTTTAAACTATGTTAAATCATTTTCTGATAAGTTGGCGGATTTTTGGTTCCAAATACATGACAAATGTCCCTCTTTTTATATTAAAGAAAAAACATCTTCAAAAATAAAAAAACTACGCCAGTCACCTACACCAAGCGGCCTGGGGTCCAGGAGACCCCCAGGGTCCTGAACAGGGTTCATTATTCTCCTTTTGAGAGCTGACATGTGGGAAACGTGCACATCACCGGTACATGAGCGTAGTCACAATGTTCATGTCTTTTATGTCGGTGTCTGGAAATCATCATGTTCTGTGATACAACAAACGTAATTTAAACTATTTATCTAACATGCATGTTTAAATGTTTGGGTTTTAATATGACAACATTTGTTAATTCAAAAATGTAGAACATAATTTAAACTATTTATATCTTCCCTTTTGTGAAACCTGTCAGACTGTAGCGCAGTGATGCTCAGAGTGCTTTGCCTGGAGCACATTTAGCAAAATGATGTTTTAAGATTAAAGTATGAGCCAAAGATGCACATTTACATGAATCAGTGTTCTCACAGTGGACCAGTAAATGGCTGCTGGGCCACAGGATGGCAGGATGATTACCACTGCTGCAGCAGACCACATGTTTGTTTTCCTAATTCACTCAAGTTGTTGGGTCAACACTTCCTTTGACTCTCAGAGCCAGTAGACAGACGCTGCCCCCTGGTGTTGGAGTAGTAACACAGTTCCATGCCTGGTGGCACATCTTCACAGGCCTGGGATCCTACCTGCACATACTTCTCAGGTAAACTTCAACTTTATTCACAGGACATTACAGCTGCACTGGCTTAGCTGTTCACGTACGTTAAAATCAAATGTTCTTATTGTTTTAGCTTGCAGATCAGATCAACCTACCTCAAGTACAGACCAAAAGTAAAGGTATGTCTCTAACTGTTTTCAGCTTTTATTTATGTCATTGTGTATTTCCATTAACCCTTTCATTGTTGGTGGCGCATTTGGAGTTTGACCCGTGACGTGTTGCCTTCTGTCGACTTTATTTAGTTTCTGTGTGGAGTCTGGCCGACGCTGCACATTGAGCCACAGAGGACGAGCTGAAATGAAGGGATGGGACCAGCTGAAGGATGGTGACTGCCAAATCCAGACACCATTGGCACAGGGACCTGTCAATACCCCCCTGCCACTGCTGGGAAGACAGCCCACAGCCAGGGGCTGGTGGACCCCAAGGCACCACCCCAAGGACCCTTCGGTTCTGCACTGTGGGAATTAACTAAGTACAGTATAGCACTGAGTCCGGTTCAGTTCCATCAAGAAATGGAAGATTTTTTAATTTATTAGACTAGCTTTTCTGTAATTTTATTTGCGTGTAGTTCTTTTATTTGTTCATACATTTTCAATACGATGAATGAATATTCTTGTCCACTGCAGTGGGCATATTGAAGGGGTTGTGGATGCTGGCTTGATTGGGAAAGGAGTGTGATTAATTCAGAATACACTTTACATTGTTATTGTATGTTCAATCCTGTGAATATCTGAATCTCCTACGCCTGATTCTGCTGAAATAGATCCTATTATAACTAAGTATAAATAAGACTATTACCTGTGGATAGTTTAACGAGTAGCTGAGGGAGGTCTACTTACACCGCAGTGCTTCAGGTTCCTTTTAAACAAGCACCACATTGTTTTTGGATGTATTTGCTACCGATGGCGTAGTAACTGCCAGCTGCAAGATGAAAGTGGTCCTGTGTTATTGTAGCTCAGCTGACATGACTCGTTCATTTGCTTGGCCACTAGTTTCACTTTTACTTGAACTGTTTGCATTAAGATGTGCCACAACTGGAATTCTTACCTGTTTAAAAATGGTGATTGTTGGTTGCCAAAGTTGCACTGAGATTTTAAGCAGTCATGTCATTTTAATGGTTTACGTCATTATCGACAAGCAGGAGATGTTCTTCTGCAGCATCAGTACGCTGACTTCTGGTTTTGTTAACAGGGGTGAGTTTTTCCACAGGGCAGGTTGATCCACTTCCTACATCTCATGCTTGCTCGGACAGTGCTGAAGCGATAATCCACACTGATATGTACTCTGAGAAAGACTTTGCAGTCACCTTTCCAGCCCACAGGGGATGAGTGGTGTAGACTCACAGTGAGCTTCCCTTTGGGTGTGTCATCTTAACAAACTCTCTTGTTGATCAGGCTTGCAGGAGCGCCACCAGGAATGACCGCCGTCTTTCTGTAGCTGCTGCAGCCAGCTCAGAGGGAAACATTTAAATGCTGAACGTAAACCAGCTCATTGAGAACATTTCACAGCTGTTAGAATTCAACGGACCAAGTGAACGACTGAGACACGTGCATATAATAAGCTACAGGAAGCTGATTCCAGACACAGCCAGCTCTGGGCGGTTGTTTGTTTCCTGGTTCCTTCCCTCAGTATCATGGTCACAGCAGAGAGCAGTGCTGTGGTCGACTCCCTCACAAACGCTGAGACAACTCTGGTACTTAAACATCTCTACGTTTTATTGAACACACACTTATTTATTGGTCCTTTTTGTCCCTTTTGTTTATGACTCCATGGCATCAAGTTGAAGAGTCGAATGGCACATACTAAACACCTAATAAAATAAATGTTTATTTATGATACAACCAGTAGGTGGCGTAAACTTCCAGCTTATTTCAGACATTGCCAAGCATGCCACAGTGCATTGAAGAACTACTACCTACCTACTGTAGAACTCTGAGGGTGTTTGCTTCACATACGGGAGTTGTTCTGTAAAACGAAGGGCTTTTTATTTTTGCGTTGCTGCTGTTGACGTCTGATGGAAACGTAGACGCTAGTGCTTGAAGTAACTGGTCATGTAGAGGATGCACAACACGATGGTCACGTCCTGCTAAACTGCTGTGCGCACAGTGATCTCCTGAGATGACACATTATACACTCTTTTGTCATGATGCATAAATGCAGTGTCACGAAGCGCCGTGCTTTGGTCGAGTGAGTGCAGAAAGCCAGTGTTACAGATATTCATAAGCACAATGTATGAAAGAAGTGTTGTCCAGATGTGAGCAGTCTTGGCTGTATGTTGTCTTGACCCACTGCTCAGCAGTAGAGGTGAGCACGTGTCACAGAGGGTGCCTTATTGTAATCCTTGCAGTGTAATCCGAGTTGCCTTGATGTTCATGATAAACCATTACACTTGTCCCGTGTGTTCTGCAGTGTGCCCGTCCCCTGATTGTTAGCAGCATCAGGAGGACAAACAATAACAGCTTCTGATGCAAAGTCTGGGCCTGATTCTCTGGCCTTCCATTCATTTCACTGTCCAGCAACTTAGCTCCAGGTGTCTAACGGTGTTGACTGTACATACAAGATGTGTTGATTCTGCCAATGTTTCTGTTGGATTTGGTCACGTGCCAGTTGTTTATGATGTCCTGTGTTGTCCAATAAAAGAACATGTGTCAAACTTTTGTGCACGTTTCTACAGAAGGATCGTCATGAGTTACTGAAAGCTGAGTGAGAATTTATCAAAGGTTGTTAAAACTCCCAAACATCTGGAACACGTTCAACAGGGTTGTTTTTCCAATGTGTAGTATTTGAAGCGAGATGGATGCTGTCCACCAGACATCTACAGTTTAAAACCCACTGCAAGACAAAATATTACAAAAGCTTTTAACAGATATAACCATGAAACTTACCCGCTGATCCCTGATGTCATTTTGTATTTCAAATACATGCAGATGACATATCGCTTTAAAAAATGTACAATTTTGCAGAAATTCCAGAACTAAAATCTAATTGTTGAATAAAACCAGCTTAACTTTCTTGTTTCATCTTGCTGACATATTGGGGCTAAAGGCTTTAAAAGAATGAAATCAGAAAACACTGTCAACAGCTGGAGGAAAAAAAACATGTTTTTTAAAAGTTTATCCAATTCTTTTCAATTCCATTTCATTTATTATAGTGCCAATTTAATTCAAAGCATAATTCATCTCAAGGCTTCACATGTAACGGTGAGGATTACTCATTAAACAGAGAAACACAACAAAGTTTACTTTGGATTACGTTTGAGCAGCACAGCGGGAAGAAAACACTCCCTTTACCAGGAGGAATGGTCGGTGAGCGCCAGGTGCCTCCAGCAGCTGCAGTCGGGAGTAAAGGGGAGGGAGAACAGATACATGTATAAGAGAACATGAACAAAACATAGGAACAACATGTTCCATAGATCAGACTATGAGTCATACATCAGCTAAGCCCTCTGAAAAAAAAAAAAAACAACTACGAATATTGGCAGGAATGCAACTGAAAAGTTTGACGTATGTAAGTATGGCTGAAGGGAACATGTTTGGCTACTGGCATGAGAAATGAACATACATGTGTCGTGGAAGTCACTGTTAAGATGTACACAAGTTAAACAGACTGTGAAACCTCCCCACATGATTATTTACATCTATCTGCTGTGCAGCAACTCACAATGTAGATCTTATATGTTATCAGGCAACATTTATGTAGCTTTTTATATCGCTGATGAGTGTAATTATTAATCACATTTTCACTCATAAAAACAGCAGCAGCAACAAAACATGACAACAACTGTATGGATCAAACTTTAATCGAGGTGTTCCTACACTACGGTTAATGAGAGAAGATGTTTGTACCTCTATGTCTATAAAATACTAAGAAAAGGTTTTTCCTAATATTTCACAGATGACACATCAATTTGCCGTTTTGTATTCATGATGAAATGTTTGGTAAACGGTCTGCACTTACACAGCGTGTTATCCAAGCGCCTTACAGTGCTTCTCATTCACACATTCATACACCAACAGAGCTGCCATACAGGGTGCTGCTGCCATTGGGAGCAGCTTCAGGTTCAGCGTCTTCCCAAGAACACTGACTGTGGAGGGGATCGAACCACCAACCTTACGATTGGAGGATAGCCCGCTGTACCACCTGAGCTACAGCCAATCATTAAGACAGTGATTATATAGCTGAGCCTGGTTCTGCTGAAGGTTTTCTTTCCTCCCCGTTGTCTGGTTCCTTCTTACTGCCACTGACTGGCTGCTCAAAGGGAATCCAAGGAAACGTCAAACTGTTGGTTTCTCGGTTTAAAATGTGAAAGGTCTTCATCTTACTATGTTGAATCCTATGAGATGACATATGCAGTGGATTTGTGCTATATAAATAACATTGAATTGAAGTGAATTGTATTAAATGCAATACTGAGATGGTTTTGGAGATCGGTCCCTGCTGGTTTGGAGTAACTTGGTGCACATTTAGTACTCCTGTGTGGTGGACACAGTGCTTGAAGGGGTTAATGTTTTCAACAGACTGAAGTGACGCAGCTGCTCACAGCATCCATTTGAATATGACTCTAAGAGCATCATCAGCCATATTATATACTATCACATGACTCATGAGTTTTGTCCCATTTTATAGGCGATTATGCCCCGTTGTTGTTGGGACAGCGATCTGACTCATGTCACCTGAGGGTGGGGCAGCAGCCGGCTGGGTACAAACACACTGCACCTGCAGGCACTGGCCTATTTCTGTACATTTACAGAAATACTGTATGCTGGTTGTAAAAAATGTAGTCACAAGTCAAACCAAGTCCCTCTTATTACCACAGTCATAAGATCAGTATTATAGATTGATCAGATATGTTTAAAAATCCAAGTGAGGACCCCACAGTGTTATTTATGGTTCAGGGTTCATTTACAGTATCAAGTATCAATAAAATACAAGTTTACCTGACTGAACATTTAACCTGAAGCAGTATTATCAAGCCGGAGAACCCGGAGAGAACCCATGCTGCACGGGGAGAACATGGAGACTCCACGCAGGAAGATCCCGGGTGTCCTCACCGGGACGCCAACCACCGACCTTCTAGCTGTGAGGCAACGATGCTAACCACTGAGACACCTGCAGCCTAAAAATATACATGAAAACCAAATGAATCCAAAGAATTCCCTGGATACCTAATTTTAATCTTAATAAAATAATAAAAATAAATCTAAGTTTTTTTGTTGTTGTATATCATTTTATTACAATTTAATGTTGTCACTATTTACTTGCATGCACTTGTAGGCAGAAGCTGCTTCATAGTGTCACAATGCCGAGCAACCCACACATCAAACAGTGCAACACAACTCAACAGAACCGGCTGCACCTTGAGGAACTACTCCTATACCTTTGACTCAGAGTGTAGGCCATAAAAAACCACACATCATACAGAAGGCCTCTTCCAGAACACAACCACAGGTTTGCTTTGGACCCAGCTCAAAATATGCGTCATCAGCTTTTATTCACAGATTCAGTCCACTAGTTCCCACTTAAGTCTTTGTTTGTCATGTGTTTTTCACCAGAGAATAATAAAGGTGTGTGTGCAAGTGTGTAGAAGTAGTTGTGGAAGTAGTAAAACATGTTGGGACAAAGACAGTTCACTGACATGTCACAAAGATCAGGCACAATGACAGTCATGTGATGCACTCTAAATGAAGTGCTTCAGATCTAAATGCTAGCGTCTCCAGTTTGTACCAAACCAGGCTCTGGGGGTGTTTAATGAGTGACACGCTGCCCCGCTGATAGGACAGGACAGAGCCTCACACACTTGTCTTTATGCTTGACATCCTTCATATGGAAGCATTGAGTCCTCAGTCTGTAACGTCGGCAGGATTTTTCATAAATCGCTGTTTAACACATGAAGCATGGACACAGCAGTCAGGGCCAGAATCAGCACAAAGTCTGAATTCACAAACGTGGATCCTTTTAAGGCTTCCTGAGACTCTTGTGTTTCATGATCTTTCTGTCTAATTCTAGTTCTGTAGCTATTATAAATACGTTGGCATCCGTAGCAGTGTGTGCTGTTGTTTTTAACATCATTTGCATGTTCTGTTCCCACCGCGCTGTGTTTCTGCACGTTCATGTTTTGTGGTGGATTGACTCTATTGGAAGCTTCAGGTGAACATCTTGATCTGTTCACTTTATCTCACCATCACATCTCAATGATCTCGAGTGTTGTGAGCTGATTACACACCGCAAGTAGTCACACCTTGGGGCCAAGCGGTACTTATTCATCATGTCGTGTTCTGTGACGCATGTCGTCTGCTTCATGGTGTCATGTCCTTGATGTCATTCATTCACCAAGTAATGACCTGTTTAACGTGTTTTACATCTAAAAGCATTTAGACTCATACCGCTGAGTTCCATTAAGTTTAAATAAGGTTTCATGGATCTGAAGTTCCAAAATGTGCCCAGGCATAATGCTCGATAATGGATCAGAACCCAGCTCAGAAGAGGAGAAGCAGGACTGAACAACAAGCACAACATTGGCACCGAGGCCCGATGCTGACTCTGGTTATGTGTGTCAGTTAGAATGAATCCCAAGCAGACCAGTAGATAGTGGAGGCTCAGACCAGAAGCTGTGAGCGCTTGTCTTTGCTACGATGCTAAGATCTGAATTACTGAAAATAATCCAATGAAAGCATTTGATGTTCTCCAGGTTACATGTCGTCCAGACTTTTATCTTCCAAATTTGCAGCTCAACATCTGCAGCAGCAGGAAGAGTCACAGCGTGATGCGTAGCATCGAGCAGCGCGCCGGCATTCACTTCGCTGAGCATGTTTTTTTGGATACAATAGCCTTTGACAGGCAGGGCTTCTTGGCAGCTTCTAGTGTCGTGTACCCAGAGCAAGTTTAGACAAAGAATAATTACAGCATCCTTAGGCTACGGCGCATTCCTCTCTGGGTAACTTACATACACACTGTCATGTAAAGGCAGTCGGTGTGTTGCTGTTTTTCTTGCTAGTTATGAACACAAACACATTGTTCCACTGTAAAGTCATGTCCAGCCATATTCTGGTGTGTGGGACGCTGTGGAAGCAGAGCTCCTGATCCAGACAGCATAAGAAGAGGGTGATACCAATAACCCTAACCCTGGACGTTACACAGCTCATAAATCACATTAAAACACAAAACAAAGCCAGACTCTCCTGGCACACTTACATGGATGTACTCAACTTCGTTAGTGAGTTGAGAAAAAGAGGAAACCACCACTTGGGCATGATGACCAATCTGTAAAAACCCCTTCCTCCCTTGAGTTGGTTGGCAACACAGCTTCTGTTTTGTTCAAAACTTCCATGAAACAGTTAGTATGGCACACTTTGACGTGTCGTTTATATAGCGCAGATTTTTATAAAATGTTCTCATCATGTTGACGAAACATGCTAAAAGTTTAGAGCAGTACAGGATACGTGCAGCACACGCAAGCTGTAAAAGCCTCATACAGCATGAAGGAGAGAGGCCTGACAAACACTAAATCATCATCCAGGCACTGAAAATAAGTGCTTCATTTATGTCATTTTTAAAATGTGACATGTTTTAATGGAAACATCAGATTGAGTTTTGGCCTGCAGGGACAGCGAGGGAATGTGAGTCCGTGTCAAAACGTGTGTCAGACTCCTAATGAGTGTCATTTGAAGGTTTTTTCCAGGATGCTGGCGTCTTCTGACTCATATTATTTAGATCTTCTGAAAAGGTGTTCAGCTGTGACAGGGGAGCTGATTCAGGCGGGTGTCCTTGCTGTAAATCTGGGCGAGGCCTTATCAATACAGAGGTGACTCATGCTGGAAATGCCCCAGTTGCTGATCAGGGAAATGGAAACACCGGAGGAACGGCTGCTGGTTCTGACATCATCATCGTCCACTTGGGATAGGATTAACTGGAAGGCTTATTCAAAAGGTACTGCTAATCTGAAGGTAAAAGGGGTGTGTAGTTTTTAAAATAATGCCCCTGTTCTCTTTCTAACTGCACCTGAAGTTTCAGCTTTACTTGTTGGCAGTTTTTCAGAGTAATCATAGGTGACAGTGTGTGTGTATAGTGTGAAGAACTGAGAACATACATGGAAGGTGAAGGAGAAGGTCTGCAGGCATACCTAACACAGTGCTATGCCCCGGTCTAGGGGAACCTTGAGCATAACATGATATTTGCTCCACACCAGTCTTTCCACCTCAAAGAAGGCCAGCAGTCACGACAAGCCGGGTATCAAACGAGCAGTTTCTTTTATTTTTTACAATGTAGAGGGAACATAGGCCAAAATAACAAACAAAAACCTATTCTACATGAACCCTGATCTCCCTATCAGAAAAGAAAAAGCAAATAAAAGACAATAACCTACCGACCTACCTAGTAAACAAAAAACAGGAGAAAAAGGTTCAAAAGAAAAAGGCCTCTCCCTCCTACTCTGCTCTCTAGCTACAAGTTTTACAAAGAGTCACTACAGGACTCAGGATCTGTTTCACACGATCCTGGAACAAACACACGATCCTGGAACAAACACACTTCTGCTGCATCCTCCTGCGGTGCAGTTTCGATGGCCTGCTGGTTTTCTCTGAGGTGGTGAGGCTGGAGGTGAGGAGGATGAGTGCAGCTGGCGGGCTGTTTAAATAGTGGGTTGGCCCGCTCTCTGACCAATGGTGTGGCTGGAATCCGGCGCGGCAGCAGGTGAGACAGCCAATCCAGGGTCACCACCTGCTCCGAATTCATTCGTTCATCCCACACACACACACACACACACACACACACACACACACACACACACACTCACACTGAAAACAGAAACAGGCAGCAAAAACACAAAACACCACAGATGACCCGCACAGGGTCATAACAACAGCACGCTTTGATTTAAAGCTAATATTTCCATTTAAGTTGACCAGGTTAGTGCAGCCGTTCTCAGAAAGCACTACAGACAAAGTACAACTAATGGGAACGTCACTACTTTCACAAGAACTGGACGATGACTCTGGACCTGATGATGCTGTCACTGGTTTCCTCCTGGAGTCACCGTCAATAAGAACACGATCACGTCTGTATGTCAACATAAAGGCTTCGATCAGTGGAAGGAGAGAAAAAAAACAAACAGTTCATTCAGTTCCCAGTATTTACAGCTTTGCATTTTTAAAATGTTTTTATTTAAAAAAATAATCTGCTGGTTGCCTTTGTGCTGTCTTCATTTTGCTGCTGCAGCTCTGACTTACACAGTGTTCATCACGCTGCCTTGTTTCTCAAGAAACTGACCCTTCTTTTTGTTTCTGTGGGCTGGATTTGAGCCAAAAAGAGATCCAGGAATGGCTGAACTCACATTATTACAGTGCGAGTGAGAAGAGTTAAGCTATTTGACACGGAGAGAAATAAAGATGTCTTAAACTGGAGCTGGGGCTGCAGGGTGGCACAGTTGGTAGCACTGTTGCCTCACAGCTAGAAGGTCGCCGGTTCACATCCCGGTGGGGGCACCAGAATCTTTCTGCGTGGAGTCTCCATGTTCTCCCCGTGCAGCGTGGGTTCTCTCCCAGTCAGCTCAGTACAGAGAAATACCAGTCCATCATTCCTTTAGGACATGAAGGTCAGTTGGGGCGCCGCTGTAGCTCACCTGGTGGAGCTGGCGTCCCAGGTGCAGGGCTACAGTCCCCATGTGGAGGTCATGAGTTCGAATCCCACTCATGGCCCTTTCCCACACATCTTCCTGCCATTCTTCTCCCCCACTTTCCTGTCTCTCTCTCTCTCTCACTGAACTATCAAATAAAGGCACAAAGGCCAAAAAAAAAAAGACATGAAGGTCAGTCATTTAAAGAACTTTGAATGTGTCCCTAAGTGCAGTTGCAAAAACAATCAAACGCTACGATGAGACTGTCCTCCAATCACAAGGCTGAGAATCAGGGAGAAGGTGAGCAGATGGTTTCTGCATGTGTGGTTCCACCGTGAAGCCTGGAGGAGGAGCTGTGATGGTGTGGGGGGCTTTGCTGGTGACACTGTTGGTGATTTATTCAAAATTCAAGGCACACTTAACCAGCATGGCTGCCACAGCATCTGCAGCGCCGTGCCATCCCATCTGGTTTGAACTCACTGGGACCATCATTAGTCTTTCAACGAGACAGTGAGCCCAACACACCTCCAGGTATGTACGGGCTGTGTGACCAAGAACAAACGTGATGCGTGCTACGTCAGATGAACTGGCCTCCACAATCACCCGACCTAAACCCAGTTGAGATGTTTGAGATGAGTTGGACCGCAGCCAACAAGTGCTCAGCACTTCTGGGATGTCCTTCAAGACTGTTGGAAAGCCATCCAGGAGACGAGCTCATGAAGCTGACTGAGAATGTCAAGAGTGTGCAAAGCAAAGGAGGCTACTTTAGAGAATCTAACATATAAAACATATTATTGTTTGATCGAAGGGCTGCTGGTGGTAGTTAGCACCATGGCCTCACAGCTAGAAGGTCGCCGGTTGGCGTCCCGGTGAGGACACCCGGGATCTTCCTGCGTGGAGTCTCCATGTTCTCTCCGTGCAGCGTGGGTTCTCTCCGGGTTCTCCGGCTTCCTCCCACAGTCCAGAAACATGCTGAGGTTAATTGGTGATTGTAAATTGTCCGTAGGTGTGAATGTGAGTGTGCTTGGTTGTCTGTCTCTAAGTGTAGCCCTGTGATAGACTGGTTACCTGTCCAGGTGAACCTGCCTTCACCCTGAGTCAGCTGGGATAGGCTCCGCCCCCTAGTGAGGATGAAGGTGTAGAGATGATGAATGGTTGGCTTGTTTAAATCCATGTGTGTTCTTTCATAATTCTGATGTCTTCAGTAATAATCTACAATATAGAAAATAAATCAAAACCACTGAATGAGAAGGTGTCCAAACTTTTGACTGGTGCTGCATCCGCCCATCAGTTCATGACCTGAAGCTCAAACACAGATGGGTTTTGCAGCAGGACAAGAACCCAAAGCACACAAGCTTGTCCTCCTCTGAATGACTCAAAAAGAACAAAATCCCGGTTTTGGAGTGGCCGAGCTGAGATGCTGTGGCAAAACGTTAAAAGAGCAGCTCATGTTTGAAAAACTGTGTAATGTGGCTGAAAAAAACCGTTGTGCAGAGAAGAGAGGTCCAAAAGTCCTCCATGGGGATGCAAAAGACTGATCACAAGCTGCCAAGGCTGTCCCAGCAGGTTTAGGAGAGCAAAGACGTCATCACAGGGTGACATGCTGCAGCTCTTCTATAACTACAGCTGCTTTCCTTGTTGGTGAGGCTGTGAAGGGAACGTTCATGTAACTCACCTGTTTCAATCCTATTGAGACTCAAAGTTATTCATTATTAAAGGTGTGGCCACTTTGAGTCATAAAACAATCAAGGACCGAGAGATGTTTACCTGTTCTAATATACCTGCCTCAGCTGCACACACACACACACACACACACAAACATGAACATTGTTGGGTAACTTTGGTGGCATCTATGGTGGTATCTTTCTTCTGTACTGAAATAATCTCGATACAATACTCTTGTGTGGTTTCTGTAAATCATGAAGCATAAGTTGCTGAATGCTTATTAATACACACTCTTTTATTACCATTGTTAGTCACTATTCTGTTTCTGTTTTCTTTTCTTTCTTTCTTGTACCGTCTTGACTTGTCATCCAATTTTGTTCTTTTTTGTATGATGCCAAGAAAGGAATTCATGTATTTAATTATTTTGTTGTCTCAAAGTGCACAGCTTTGATTTCTTGTAGAGATAACAGAAATATATCATATCTATCTCATAACTTAATAAGACAACTAAATCGTGTCTCCGCCGTCTGCCTCTCTAAAGTAGCACCTGAAGCTAAATGTATAGATCTCTGTAGATAACGGTGACTCTCCATGAGCCACTTGGTTCCACCTTCAGTCTGACGAGACTTGCTGTGAAAGAAGACAGTGGCGGGGCGATGGGTTCGGGTTCTGGGTGGTACAGGGCGATGTGAGCCGGGACAGAACAGAGTCAGGAGATGAGTTTATCAGCCAGACAGGGAGCTGCTGTTAGTGATGACATTTGTTAGGAAAATGTTTTAGGGACATTAGTCCTGAGTTAAACTGTCAACTTGATGCTGGAAAGATCTTAAACTAACATATGAACTGAGGCAGCACATACCCACATCTGAGACTAAATATGAAGAGTTCATTTACAAGAACAGAGAACTCCGTCTTCACAAACCTTCAGAAACCCACGTTTCCATCGTCTACCTGAGACATCATCAATCAAACTGAAGTTCTCTCTGTTGTGGTCGTTTCCACGGAGTCACATCCACCCAGCTTCACTCTGACTGATATCGTCTCAAGCAAACAACAAAAAAAGAAGTTTTCTGAAAATCTATAAAAATGGAGTGATCTGTTTTTGCACATGAACTCTTCATATATACGCCTCTCTTTGGTCATCCCTGTTTCTACACTTTAAACAACATCAGTCCTCCAGTTCTGTGGTTTTATTGTTCCTATCCCTGATATCTTTATTAGTTTAACACTTTACTCATCGACAGCAGCATTACCTAAGAAAGAAAGGAAGGACCCTGCACCATAAATCATTTCATTTTTCACCTTGCAGACAGGTCTGTAAAGGCAAAGACTATAATTAATATATGTCTGTGGGGAATAACGCCAAGTTCCTGTATAAGCTGTCAACCCTCAATCATCAGCCACTATAAAATGATTGTCATCTTCCACCAGAACCTTCAATATGCAAATCTTTGCTTCATGGATCCACTAAACAAGCACACAAATAGAATTCAAATATAAGACAGAACAGGGCTGCAGGTGGCTCAGTGGTTAGCACCGTGGCCTCACAGCTAGAAGGTCGCCGGTTGGCGTCCCGGTGAGGACACCCGGGATCTTCCTGCGTGGAGTCTCCATGTTCTCCCCGTGCAGCGTGGGTTCTCTCCGGGTTCTCCGGCTTCCTCCCACAGTCCAGAAACATGCTGAGGTTAATTGGTGATTGTAAATTGTCCGTAGGTGTGAATGTGAGTGTGCTTGGTTGTCTGTCTCTAAGTGTAGCCCTGTGATAGACTGGTTACCTGTCCAGGTGAACCTGCCTTCACCCTGAGTCAGCTGGGATAGGCTCCGCCCCCTACAGCTCTAGTGAGGATGAAGGTGTAGAGATGATGGATGGACGGACATATGACAGACCGGCTGGGTTCAATAACAGTTTAGGAGATGCTTTGACGCTGTCTTTGGCCCTCTGTCATGTCCATGAATGGAATAAGCATCTGGTCCTTTTGGCCATCACATACTGTAGAAACAGGGTCACACATGCATGATCAGTTTAAAACAAGTCTCTTTTTAATCTCACATACTTCAGAAGGAATAAGACGGTTTGTCAGAATCAAACTACAAACAGTATCTTCATCTGCGATCAGCAGAGTTGAAACTGTAACTCTGCATGAAATGAGCAAAGCTGTTTTCTGCAGAAATACAAAGTTATGCAGATTCCACGACAAGATTATCACAGACTGAATTTAATCTTTGCAGCATCCATGCTGTTATATTTAATCATCTTTCTTCTGTGCGTGCCGTGTTTTTCAGCACTGCCCACCTGCAGGTTAGGGCAGCGCTCTGGTTCCCATGTACCCTGGAGAACATAGGGGCAGTTACTACGTTAGGAATGCTGATAAAATAACCCAAACTGAGCATATAGTGATGAATTCTGGGCCAGTTAGGACTGATTTCCTACCATGAAGAGGTTTACAAATAAGGGGTCTGGGGTTTCTTTGAAGACAGATTAAAGAAGACCCTGCTGTGCCTGGTGGAACCGGGCTGTTCTTGTTGGGGCAGGATCACTTGCACGTAATTAACAGGTGGTCCCCGCCGCAGCTTTGCATACAGCCAGAGTGTCAGCAGCAGCAGCAGCGCGTCTTCACCACACAGCGAGTTGCTGCAGCTTTGACAGACATGAAGATGCTCTGGCTGAGTCTTCTGACTCTTCTGATGCCTGGGCAGACTCTGGTGACAGCCTTTCCTCTGCAAGCCCCAGAGCTGTCAGAACAGCCTCATGCTGGACCATCTGAAGCCGACAAGGAGTTTGCAGAGGTATTTGTCATTTTATTTGCAAGATGTGACACCTTTAAAATAGAATTTAAAGGGCAGACAGTCTGCTAGACTTGACATGTCTGTGCTGAGACAGTGAGGGTTCACTCTGGACAGCTCGTCGTCTCCATTTAAACCTGCTCAGATAAAATAACGGCTGAGTGTTGGACGCTGACCCACCAAGAGGAGCAACTGGAGATACAAATGTTGTGTACGGTTCCAGAAATCTGCTTTCACAGGTCGGCAAACTGTTGAATTGAGAATTTAGTAGAAGTATTGCAGGGAGAATTTCAGTTTTAATTGTGCCTTGTTATGCAGACAAACATCTTTCCAGACATACACGTTCTCATTTTCTGGCATTATTGACTCACAAGTTAAGTTTTGCATTTAGCATCCTCCTGCTTTAGTAAGAAGTGTCCGTACTGGGAGAGGGACACATTGTTTTTTCCTGTGGGTTTATTGCAGAAGTTTTGCATTTCATACTCCTCTTATTATCTTGCAGGCCTGCAGCTTAATTATTGTGTTGTCCTACAATACACAGCTTTGATTTATTGTAAAGATGAGATGATAGAACAAATGTCCTGATGCCAGAACTTAATTCGATAACTAATTCACGTCTGTTTCTGTGAAGCATCACCTGAAGCCAAATGTGCTGCATGGATAATGATTCTTTATGAGTGAATGTCTGCCATGTCTTGGCTTCGTTTGCAGTCTGACGAGACGCTTCTCCAGAAGGCAGCGATCACAGAAGACGTGACGCATGTCTAAAAGCCTGAGTTAATTTGCGGTAACATAAAGAAATCAGCAGATAACAGCAGTCAAATTATACAAGCAGCCACACACCGAGTCGCTCACAGTTACAACATTTGCCAAGAAAAACACATTATGGGATGCCAGTCCTGCATATAAATGTCAGATTGATGCTGAACTGGAGAGCATCGGCTGGAACAACACCTGTGTTTTTGTATATTTTGTGTATTTAGTAGATTTAAAATGCTGTTGGGAGAACTGCAGCTCCAACTGGCTGAATGACGACTGTTGTGCCAGAAATTATAGAATTTTTGCAGTTTCAGACTTTTAGCCTTCTTAATTTATTTCTTGATTTCATATCTTTTATACAGTATATTTATAATTACAACGTATTGCATTTAAATAGAAAATATATTTTAAAATCTAAGAAGTTAAGAATATAGTTTAGGTCCAAAAACTGAAAAAAGATGCTTAATGTACATCTTGTTAAATTTTAAAAAAGGTCAAATAATTGTATATCATCCACTATTCAGTAGAATGAAGTCAGAACTATTGAAAGCCAAGATTGATTTTTCTTGGCAATAGTCCAGCCGTATTTTATCTGCACAGGCTGCAGTCAGGCTTAAACTGAAGGATCTGTCAGTATTGGATTGGCTTTGAATAATAAAATAAAGATAATATAATTCTAAAATAAAAAACGGTTAAAATGTGATTATTTATACAAATGCTCTTTAATGAGGTGTTTCAGAGACGAGCAGTGTTTGTGGAGACGTACAAATGAGTGCAGCGCTGCAGTAATCCTGTAAGGATCTTCATCCCTGTGTGGTTGATGTCGACACCTACAATTACTCGAGCGCAGCCACGTTTCTGCACTGTACCATCATTACAGGTTCCAGAAAATGTTTGGAATGTTTACTGTAAAGCATTTCAGGAGTAGATGATTTGTGTTGCTCCTCTGCTCGCGTGACATTGAGAGAAAACAAACACCAGAGTGTTCTCAGAAAAGACTTTTATTTGTACTCTACCTGGGTGATATGAACTGTCTTCTTTAGGAATATCTGCAGCACTTCTATGGCTACCAGCAACAGGCACAAAGACAGAAGAGGGCTGCAGACCCAGAGGAAGATGTTGACTGGACGACTGGACTCTGCGATAAGATCCAGACAATGCAGCGCTTCTTTGGCTTGCCTCCAACTGGAGAGCTCACCAAAGACACTCTGGCAGTGATGAAGAGACCCCGCTGTGGTCTGTCAGATGTAGAGCCATTTGGAGAGACGGTTCGCTGGAAGAAGACCAGTCTGAGCTACAGGTTAGAAGTGACTTTCTCTGTTATTTATTGAAAAGCATTTTCCATCAGGCCAAATCACTGATGGTGCACTATGATGAGCGCCACTGCTGGAAGACTGCAGGCACATGGAGCTTTAAACGAAACGCTAATGCAAGGTGTGGCTCACCAGATGTAGACTGTAGGTAGAAGCCATGCATTTCTACACAGGTATTCAGTCCCCCTCCACCATCTACTGCAGGTGCTACCATGACCAAAACCCCCTTTGCTCTGGGAAACAACAACAGCCTCCAAACAGCAACCCACCACACGGAAAACTTGAAGCTTTGCCAAGAACTTCGATCATGCAGTAAATCACTGCTGCCAGTTGTATTTTTCATTGACTTTAATGGCAGGGCTTTCCTGTGTGAAAACACTCCACCAAAGCAATTCTTCATCACTATTTAGAATGAACACGAACACAACAATTTTGGCTTAACGTCATCCAATACAATCGTAATTAGTTTGCAAAAACACAGATATTCTGGAGCTTTTTATCCATCACTATGTAACTCATGCAAGTACACTTGTTTTGTTGTTTTTGCTCCCATGTTTCCCATGTTCTCCCTCTTAGTCGTGCACAGATAGCCATGCTGAGTTATTCTCTCCCAGAAAACACTGCTCCTTACCTGCTTATTACACCTCATGTGAAGTCCAGGCTTCTTCTCCATTTGGATCACAATGGAACACCGTGATCAGCCCGTTTAGCCGTTCTCTCACCGCTAGTGTCGGTTAAACCGGCAACAGTGTTACACAATGCTGCATTGTACAACATTAGAGAAATAACGTCTGTTTGAACATTGAAGCATGCCAACGTATTCCGGAGGACCCCAGAAAAGAAATGATCAGTCTGTACATGTGCATCACATGGGCTCTGTAAGTTGGTGATTGTGAGATGAGGTCAGAGTGGACATGAATGTCTGTACCGAGATCACTCAAACACTAACACCTTTAAAACCCTGTTATCAGGATTGCTGGCCGCAAGCTCCCCATCTCAGCCGCCAAGGTTCACAAAGTCTTCAGGGCAGCGTGGAAGCTCTGGTCCAGCGTCGCACCAATGAAGTTTCGCAAGCGGGACAGGAGAGAGGCCGATATTGTCATCTCCTTCCACAATGGCGGTGAGCTCTAGAAGACCAGATCCAACACACGGACAGGATGTACAGAATATGTTATAATTCAATGCCACTGCACTGTTTGTTGCAGACCATAAGGACGGCTCACCCTTTGACGGCAAAGGTGGAATCCTGGCTCATGCCTTCTTGCCTGGATCTGATATCGGTGGAGATGTGCACTTTGATGCTGATGAAGACTGGAGTTTTAATTCTACCGGTACGCTCATTCTTATAGCAGGATTTTGTTGACCTAAAGTAACACCTGACCTTGTGTGGAAGGAGATGATAGATGGCCACGCCATCCCAGGTAACCAGCCTATCACAGGGCTACACTTAGAGACAGACAACCAAGCACACTCACATTCACACCTACGGACAATTTACAATCACCAATTAACCTCAGCATGTTTCTGGACTGTGGGAGGAAGCCGGAGAACCCGGAGAGAACCCACGCTGCACGGGGAGAACATGGAGACTCCACGCAGGAAGATCCCGGGTGTCCTCACCGGGACGCCTTCTAGCTGCGAGGCCTGTGTCCTTCTTTGTAACCTTTCAGCAGCATAAAACGCTCTGACCTGACTTGTCTTCTTCCTCCAGGTTTCAGCTTGTTGGCAGTGGCAGCCCATGAGTTCGGCCATGCACTCGGCCTGCCCCACTCGTCTGACCCCGGAGCCGTCATGTACCCGGCATACAGCTTTGCCCCCAATTATGAGCTGCAGCTCTCCTTCCGTGATGTCAAAGACGTCCAACACCTTTATGGTGAGCTGAGCTGCATTCAGAGGTGTGATTGCGCTACTTGTGCCATTATTCTGATACGTTTATGGTTCTAAGGTGTCTGCACTGAGGTATAAGTCATGATGTGCATTATGAGGATCATCACACAAGGCCCCAGACAGTCGATGCACTGATTCAAATTATAGCTGAATATACTTCTTAATAAGGAAAAGAGCAACTTGTTGGTTTGAAGAACAACAAATCGCTGAACACACTTGTATATGCAGATACACAACACATGCAGACTGACTGCTGTGGATCACAACCTGATAACTGTACCCGTATAAGTAAAATATGTGTTTCCTTTTTTAAAATTAAATTGAATATGAAGGTGTGTTGTTGCTGCATGTTGCACATAAAATATTCATAATATTAAGTTTAGTCGGATACACTTGTTGTACGACGCATGTTTGTTGGCCTTATTTGTTAGTGTTTTATCATTTCAGAGCTGAAATTGGTTCAGTGAAAGCGAAGCCATTAGATACTGGCCAGCATCAGAGCTTTCATTTGAAATGTATATTCTGCTGTGCTCACACAGTTTCCCACTTCACTTTGTCTGGCACTGTTTCTCTACAAATGTCATCTTTTGATTTATTTGTTCTATTTTAATGAATGTTTAAGTTAAATTTGTTTGTGGTTGCATTAGCTACGATTAGCACATGCATTATTGCTCATTGTACATGTCTGAAGACTACAACAGTTGCATTCTGAAGACATATCTGATAAAAGCAGCTCCTGAGAAGGGAAGTCCGGTGACAGAGAAGATCAACATGAATGAATGAGCTCCAGCTGTAAAAGTTTTGCAAAACATTAATGGACAGCCTCATGCAAACTGTCCAATAGTTATCACACCCTGAAGTGTTTGTCACCACCGGTCATGCCTATTACATGGTTCCTGTAAGTTTTGACTTTGGCTGAGATTCTTTGCAGATGACATGTTTCTGTAAATCAGTGTGCTGGCACTTGTCAGACAGCTTTCACTTGACCTCATTTTTAAAGAACATGTGAAGGTGGATGTCTTATTGTTGTTTCAAAAGGTTTGTTTGTGTGTTTCTTTCTGTTGCCTACAGGTATCAGTCCCAACTTTGCTTCGCTAGTCTTAAAAAGGCCTCCTCCAAGAACACCTGACAAGTGTGATCCAGATCTGTCCTTTGACGCTGTAACAGAACTCCAGCAGGAGGTGCTGTTTTTCAAAGACAGGTGTGTGAATCATGTCTAACAGAAAACCTGAACCCTGAATACAACACGGATTAGTGTTAAAAACTGTGTTTGATGTTTCTTTCTGTCTTTTCAGATTTATGTGGCGGAAACATCCTCAGTTTGAGCAAACAGGAATCACCCTGATCAGCAGTTTGTGGCCAGACGCTGTACCCAGCCACTTAGACGCTGTGTATGAGAATGTGTGGAGCAGTGTCATTCTGTTTTTCAAAGGTAAGGTGAAGTAATACCCCTAAAACATACCACAAACTATGCCACACTCGAATGAACTGAATGGATAGCAGATCAGAAATATATACGCAAACATGTGACGGGAGTATTTTTGCTTTAGGTCATCAGTACTGGGAGCTGAGACAGTTAAAAGTTGAGGAAGGTTTTCCTAGAAACATATCGGACTTGGGCTTCCCCTCCAGAATTCAATCCATAGATGCTGCTCTTCACTTCAGAAATGAACGCTACACCGTGTTCTTTGCTGGCCACGAATGTTGGAGGTATTTATGCTCCAGTTTCCCTCCGTTCTTTCCTTCTGTTTCTGTCTTAATGATGAGTGAAGCTACTGCAAACTACCCACTGACTACCTTTAGCCTTGTGCTGCACGTGTCTTCTCATCTCACTCTGTCCCAACAGGTAAGCAACACTTTCCCAAAATGTAGAAGCAGTCGCTTCAAAGATTCAAATAGGTCAAGAAACAATCATTTAAAAACAAAAAACATCTGCTTTTCATTCCATTGCACAGAGAAAAGTTTGGTTAGTTAGCTTGAGTTAGCCAGTCCTTCAGTCAGTATATTTAAAGGCATAAGGAGAACACTGAGGGAGCTTTAAAGGACCTTCATAAATAAGGGTGTTGTCTTGTTGTCGTTATTGAGGCTCAGCACGCAGTTTTAAATTGTGCTGTAATAGCCATGTCTTTTGCAATTAAATGCGATGTACTTTGGTAAAACTGCGAGTGTTTAATTTGCGTGTGAAAGACATTTACATTGTCAAGCAAACATATGATTGTCATGGGAAATACATGCTTTATGTTGATATGAAAATTATATAATTTTCCATTTCCACGAGTTCCATGTGAGGCTTTAATGCAAGACAGCTACTGTGTCCAAGTAAAAACAAAACTATTCATTAGACTGAGCAACTTCAACTGAAGTAACTGTAGCGTATGGAAGCCATGAACATCTAACATTAATTAAAATGGTTTCTTGTAAATAAAGAAGAGTCAGATTTATACAAGACAGTCATCTGCATAGAATATTGGTATAAGGAGACATGAAGTCTGTGCTGTGAGTAGAAAGAGTGGAGGACCAGGACCAGAGCCCTGTGGTATACCTGGTAATTGTTGCATAACAGAATTATCTGAGGCCATCAGTTCAGGCTGTCTGGATTGTTAGAGAAATATGCACGATGCTATTTTGGGCTTTATCGACAGCGTACTGAATCAAGTGTTCATGCAACATTCGTACCCGTAATGTCGACTGGATGCAGATGCTTTGCTTTCTAACTTCTGTTTAATGTTCCATTCATTAGTTCTATTTTTTCCTCAAATTTTTTTTGTTTGTTTGTTTATGTGTTGGTCCTGAAGGAATGCCACCGTTTTCCTTCTGCTAGGACACACTCTTCTGGAAACAGACAAAATAAACACCACATGGCATGCGTGTGTGTAGTAATCAAGATGAATGCACAACAAACTGTATTCACCATGACAATGCACAACATAAGAGAAGCCTCAGCGAGAGAAGTCTCTCCATTTGTGAAAGACTTCCACTGAGCACTGGAACCATGATGCAGTGCAGTTCAGACAAGCTGTAAAATCATGTGAGACACTGTCCTGCTGAAGAACAGCTGCCAGATGTGATGCTCATAAACTGTAATCAGTGAAGCCTCCTGGATGCACTGAGACCAGAGTGAATCTCCATAGTTGGGATGGATCGGGTTATATTTATGGATTCTACGGATAGCCATAGTAAAACTTAAACACGTCTGCTGCACCAGCTTTTGTTTGAAGTTGAAACATTTAAATTATGATTATTTCTTGCTTAGATACTGAAATCACGTAATTCTGTTTGAGTTTTAACTCTCACAAGGGCCTTGCATCATGTTTTGAGATGACACATTGAGCGTGAGTTAAGACGAAGCATTCTCACCAAGTGTGACCACCAGCTGTGATGCAACGTCCTCTGAATTAAGTCACAACATTATTTGCTAACATTACATGCTGTCAACATCCTTTTGGTTTCCTTTGTTACAAACCCTCGGTCCAGTGTATGTAAGAAAATGAATCAGAGCTGGGACTGTGTATATTTGCTGAATATTTCCTGAGCCTTGAATGGAGCACAGCCTGAAGCAGTCAAGATGAAACAGAATTCTCTCTTTAGTGACGATTACAATACGTTTCTGAAATGAAACCAGTTAAATCTGTCCTCAGGTATAAACAAGTTCAAATGAACGTACTTGATGTAGTGGTGCCACAGTTCTTAAATGTTCTGAAGAAGTCTCCTACGTTGCTGTAATAGCACTCTGACTTGTCGTGTTATTGTGGTCGGTGGAGTCACACAGACCACTTCCTCATCGGGTTTTGATGTAATAAGACGCATTTCCCATGTGAATCAAACAGAATGCATTTCTCCTACTGTCTTGGTTATTTCCCATTGCACAAGTGTGTTTTAAGCTGACAGATGTTTTATTATGCTTCCCAGAGAGATGCACCTCTCTGGGAAGAACTGTGACCTTACAGCAGAAAAACCCAAAGATAAAGCTCCACCATGTGTCTGCTATCCAGGTACAACGAGCTGCAGAAGACGATGGAGGGATCAGCGATGCTCACAGAGCAGCAGTGGCCGGGGATTCCAACTCCCATAGACGCTGCTGTCATCTTTGACGGTACTTCAACAACTCTCCTTTTTCACCTGCTCTTCTTAAATTAGATGCAAAAAATACAAAATAAAAAATCCGCTGTACTTCTGACACTGACCACGGAATAACTATGTAAAATATGGAGGGACATATGCATGTATGTACAGACAGGAGGGTAAAGACATGAAAGCATTCATTAAAGCTTCCGATCAGCAACCATGCATGATCTGAAGCACACACAGAGCAACAGGAAGAACGTGGCAGAGGCCCAAGTAAGCATGCAGACAGCATGACAGCATGCAGCCACCTGCCTCACTGACACTCAGACTTTGTTTCTGTGTAGAATTAATATCATCCGTCTTCTGTCGGGACCACCAGGCTGGAGCTACATGTCACTACGTGTAAACTATCAGAGGAGATGTTCATATACCAACACCCGCTTCACGTGAAAAGCAGTATTACATTTGGATCATCTGACACCTGATTCATAGTTTGAGCTAAAGATTCTGTGATACCCTATGGAGCACTGCCAGACTCACGGAGAGGATTTTTTGATTTGCTTCGCTTCACTGTTGTTTAGTGTCACTTTGCAGTAACTTGTGCATTCCCCACAGTGGGCGTCCTGCTGCCTCTGATCCATATCAGCCGCTGATGTATTGATGTGTCAGTGCACTTCTAAAATACTTCCAGTTTAGGGAAGCACTCTGCTGATACTACAGAAAGGTGGGATGACAAGGCGTGTGATCATATTAAAAGGCGGATGTGACTGGATTTATGGTGACTATAATTGTAGCGCTGGCCGTCAGTCAGTCAGCCACAGTGACTGAACCAACTCCTCCGGTTTTGTTTCTCAATGTAGTGGCGCCACAGCTGAGGCTGCACTGCCTCTCTTTAGTCCCAACCAGTGGTGGTCTGTAGGCCACATCCACAGCAGCACCCGGAGTCCAGACGAGACCCAGATGTGCAGCCACAGCCAGCACCTGAATCCTGTCTGAGACTGGAATTTAAAATTAACAATAAAGTGTCATCTGTCCTTCATCCATCCTCACTGTGTGTCTGCCTAAACAGTGAAACTGGACTGGACCAACACACCAACTGGTCGTGCAGATCAGAAGGAACGTCTTGCATTCTGTGAGGGAATGCAAATTACAAATTCTTGCTGTGCCCCTCACAGGCCGTTAAAACATCTTGTATGCTGTGTGCATGCTTTTATTTCCTGCTACAGGTTTTTGATATTGTCTCTTTACATTTATCACTCCATACTTTTAGTGATGCCAGTATGCACCTGCTATGTTTCTGGGCTACACCCGGGAAGGTGTCCTAAACAGCACCACAGTCAGCTCCAACCCAATGATAAACTTCAAATGGTCGTCTCCTACTGCAGTTTGAACTCCTACATACGTGTCCTACAGTACAATAATGGAGCTCACTTCCCACAGGTTTTGTGCACTTCTTCAAGGGAAACGTCCACTACCGGTACGACTCCGACCGGAACCACGTCGTCTCCACGAGTCCTGCCAACGAGCTGCTGGAGTGTGAGAAGGAGGAAGACAATGAAATAGTGACAGGGAGGAGATAAGTGAAGGAAAGCTCTCCCTGATGATGATGATGACGATGACGATGATGATGGTGTGTGTGTGTGTGTGTGTGTGTGACTGAACTGGACCACAGCGTATCTGCTACAGAACTGGGAACTACTGAATAAAGCAGGGAAGTGTTACCTCAGCGTCTAATACAGTGTTGTAATCATGGTAACTGTGCCTTTTTTGGTGTTTGATTCACTCTCATGTGTCTTTTTTTAAGATTTCAAAAATCATTCTGTGTGTACGTATTCTGGTTCTGGTTCTGACGTATTTACACTTCATCTAATGGATTTTGTGGTTCTGCCTTTGCATTACTGTGATACTGTGATACTATTGTTCACTTTTTATGGGGATACATTTGTTTGTATATTTCTTTATTAAAAAATGAACTTTTTTGTAATTACGACACGTTCCCACTGTGTGTGTGATCATCGCCATTTATTGTTCAATTTACCTGCGGCGGCGCATTGCTCAACGTAGTCATTGCTGTTCCTGTCAGTGTCCAGTGTTGGGCAACGGTGGACAAAACGTAGCTTTCCACTAACAATCAAAAAAAGTTGCTCTGGATCATTACTGACAGATTGGGTTGGAAAATAACCACCTGCAGTTGAGTCACACAACAGCTGGATCAAGTGGAAAAACTTCTCGTTTCTCTATGCAGTACGGCGCCTTCGATCCGCTACAATAAACAGACGTTTTGATAAAATCAGAATTACAGCAGAAAGGATCATAAAGTCAAAATCATTAGTGCTTTCCTGTAAGTGACTGACATCAGTTCATGCTTCACGTCCCTCGATGACGGATCCCTGGCATCAGAGTTCTCCTTTAGCTGCCAGATCTTCTGATCTAAATGCAGCGTAGCAGCATGAATCATCACAAACACACCCAAATACGACACTGAGATGCCTACAAGCTGAATACATGCAGACGGATGAGGCCTGCTGTAAAGAAGAAACAGCAACAAACATCCTGTTGAAGTGCATTATTTTAAAAATGTAGAAAAAAATATTACAGAGTGTATGGGAGGCGACCAGGCCGTTGCTGGTGGACCCCAAGGCTGACACAGACCTTTTTAAGTCCATTTAGTGGCTGTTCTGGAGCTTTCAGTCAGGTCACATAGTCATCCTCAGCAAAGGGATTTTTTCTTTCTTTGCTTTGCAAGATACAGAAACAAAAGTTGAGTGTAAATCTGATACTCTGGTACCCTCTGCATTTCTCTCATTGTTTCTGTTTTGTTGAACATCTGGACAAAGTGTAGATTTTAAAATTCTAAATGTTTATATGCAGTTTTTGTAAAATGTGTGTATTAATTCACAAGTGGCAACAGAACCAGTCTGATCACACATCCAGCTCCAACACTGACAACTGATGATGCCAAATAAGACACACAGAGGACTTTTATTATTATTATTGATAATATTATTAATAACAATCATAATCAGAATAATGAGATTGTTCTGGTTGTTATTTCATGAAAATCTTTCCATGCAGCCATGTCATCATCAGTACAGCGTCTTATTTTGGGAAACTTTTTGGTCGAGTGAGCAATCAAAGCCAGACTTCCTCTGTTATCCATAAAAGGAGTATTTGGTGAGTCATTTACTCGAGCAGGTAGTTGCCCAACACGCCCCGGCTGCAGCATATATATCAGCTGGCTGCAGCACTGAGACACAAGTTGAATTCAACGAGGAAACATGAAGACTTTCAACCTGAGCATTCTCCTAAGCCTGGCAGTCACAGTCTGCTGTGTGCCCATATCACAGGTCGCTGAGCAGGATGAGAGCTTTGCCGAGGTACGTATGCTGCATCTGCCTTCTCATGCTGCTGTTCTCTCCACTGAGGTGCACGTGAGAGCTTTAAAGCGCTTTGAATTCTGGATGCTGTGTTGCTACTGAGGCGTGAAAACTTTCTTAGTCTCTGTTAATGACCATGTCTGTTCCTTCACTGAGCGACTGCAGCTGATGCACATTTACCTTCTTCTCTTTCCTGCAGAGCTACCTGAAGAAATTCTTCAACCTGACAGAGGAGAGCAATTCAGTAGTCAGACGGGGGATCAGCCCCTTGACCAGGAAGCTGGCTGACATGCAGAAGTTCTTTGGCCTCCACATCACGGGGACTCTGGATGCCGACACCTTGGCCATGATGAAGAAGCCCCGCTGTGGCGTTCCAGATGTAAAGATTGCCCGTTTCTCCACCTTTGGAGGCGACCTCAAGTGGGACAAAAAAAGCCTCACGTACAGGTGAATGATCTCAGGAGACAGTACGGGAGAGAAACTTACTACCCCCAGCACTGCATGAAACTAATTATTATAATAAATGGTTTTGCTGAACAGGATCGAGAACTACACACCTGACATGTCTGCAGCAGAGGTGGACGACTCCATAGCCAGAGCTCTGCAGGTTTGGGCCAGAGTTACTCCTCTGAGGTTCTCAAGAATCTACAGTGGTACCGCTGACATCATGATCTCCTTCAACCGCCGGGGTGAGCACAAGACAATGTTCAGATTTATATATGAAGAGTTCATTTACAAAAACAGAGAACTCCATCTTCACAAAAATTCAGAAACCCACGTTTCCATCGTCTACCTGAGACATCAATCAAACAGAAGTTCTCTCTGAGTCACATCCACCCAGCTTCAGTTTGACTGATTTCATCTCAAGCAAACTAGCATCATACACTTCCTATACGGTGTATGATCAGTTGTGTGGTTGTAACACAGCGTGAAGCAGCTCCTCTTTTCATCACGCTGATGAACAGCAGAGCCCACTTCTCATTTCCTGGTTGGTACAAGGGTTTACAAAAGCTAACCTGACTGTGTTCCTGCTGCAGCACATCGTGATGGTTACCCCTTTGATGGACCCGATGGCACTCTTGCCCATGCCTTCGCTCCGGCTCCTGGCCTCGGAGGAGATGCCCATTTTGACGACGATGAGACTTTCACCTTCCGCTCAAACTCAGGTGAGTTGGTCACTGTTGTGGAGGATCACGTCCTCTTCACCTGATTACTGTCAGTGTGTGTTCCGACCCGACTTGCCCTTGAGGAGCTGTGACTGACCCGTCATGCTGTGCTGTCTTCTCCAGGCTACGTCCTCTTCATGGTTGCTGCTCATGAGTTCGGTCACTCTCTGGGCTTGTCTCACTCTGATGATCCTGGTGCCCTCATGTATCCTGTGTACTCGTACAGAAACCCCGACACCTTCACTTTGCACAGAGATGACATCAACGGCATCCAGTCCCTCTATGGTTGGTACCGAGTGTCTAGCTCACTGCTTTGAATCTCTAAAAAACTTCTGCACGAATGATTTCATGACATTTATCTCATTTGACCTCCAGGTCCAAACCCTGACGTAGATCCGCGTGAGCCTGAACCTACAGCCCCCACCACCCCTGACGCCTGCGACTCAACCATGGTTTTGGATGCTGTTGCCACCCTGCGAGGAGAGATGCTCTTCTTCAAGGACAGGTATCGTAGACAGTGAATGTTCAAAGATCTGAATGCTCAGGTCCATTAAGAGTGTTTCTCTTCGCACCAGACCTGGCTCCTGAACTAACGTATGTTCCTTTGTGTGTGTTCTCAGCTTCTTCTGGCGTAGCTACCCTCAGAGCAATACTCCTCAGCAAACTCTCATCACAAACTTCTGGCCCGATGCCCCTGTCAACATCGATGCTGCCTATGAGAGTCAACAACTAGACAGGCTCTTACTCTTTAAAGGTATGTGTTCACCTGACGTCGCACTATTTATGCTATTTTCTACATTATTTGCCTTCACATGAATTCACTGCAAAGTCTCTTTTTCTCTCCCTTCAGGTCGCAGAGTGTGGGCTTTCAATGCCTATGATCTTGCACCTGGCTATCCCAAGTCCATTTCCAGTTTTGGTCTGCCCCAGTCTGTCAAGAAAGTGGATGCAGTCCTCTATGACCAAGCATCTGGCAAGACTCTGTTGTTTGCAGGCGACAGTTACTACAGGTGTGTTTAACAGAGATCTCCCATTCATGATTGATTTTGTGGTGATATGGGTTTTCAAGACGGATATAAATGGTGACTTGGTCTAATAACTGTTATTGTTTCTCTAGTTATGATGAGGCCAGAAAGACCATGGACCAAGGATTCCCCAAACGGGTGGACGAGACCTTCACTGGCCTGACCACCAAGGTGACGGCAGCTTTCCAGTACAGAGGTGAGTCACGTTCAAGCACTCAAGACGACTAAAATGAGAAAAAGATGACAGGTATTCTGAGTTTTTCAAGTGTTTATGCAGTACTAACATGTGACATCTGTGCTGTGCAGGTTTCAGCTACGTCTACAGCGGACCCTACATGTTTGAGTACAGCCTGAGGAGTGGGAGGTTGTTCCGTGTGCTGAGGAACGACTACTTTCTGCGCTGCACCAGATACTAGAGCAGCTGAAGGAGCAGCTGACTCGTTTACAGACACTGTGAATGGCAGGATCCGTCATGTGTAATCATATATTTAGCCATATTTAATGACACTGTTGCACAGTGACAGGTACATACTGGATATGTGCCTTTATCGAGAGCACCTTACACGCTTTAATAATTTTGTATTGTAAGCCATTGCTTTTTAAAATAAATTTAACTTAATCTTAGTTTTATTTTAGTCATAGTCATTGTTAAATTATTGCTGTTGCCATTTTTGTTGCTGTTTTAATTTAATTTTTTTGTGAAGTTGTGGTTTGTTGGTTACAAAAGCACATCTGTGATGAAGCAAATGAATGTATGCAAACAGAGCAATGTGACAAAGTGGAATAAATTGGCATCATGAATGTATTTATATTGTTATGTGTTTTTTGTTATGCTGCTATGCCACAAGTGGCTGCAAAGTTATTTTCCTTCAGTAGAAATCTGAAAAAAAAAATCAAACTGTATGTTTATGCAAGGTGACAGAAGACTGACTGTATAAATGTTCTACAGTCATATGTTCTATGACTCCATTGCACAAATAAACAGAACGATAGTGCTTCACTGTGGTCCAGCCGTCTCACCTGACAGGTGAATGTTCACCATGTTCAACTTTAGGGAGTTTGCAGGCTAACGTCTGCTAATTAGCAGTAAACCCA
>NW_007579148.1:48747-52043 GCF_000690725.1 Stegastes partitus
TTGTAGAAAGGAAGATCTCCCCCCCGGGGGGGAAAAAAAACCAAAACCCTTGGTTGAATCCCGGGGGCCAGGGGGGAGGGTTCAGGTAGGGTTAGGGTTAGGGTTTTAAAGACTTGGGTTAGGATCAGTGGCCAATTAGGGTTAGGGCTGGGGTCCCTAAATTAGGGTTAGGGCTGGGGTCCCTAAATTAGGGTTAGGTTCAAGGTTAGGGCCAGGTGTAGACTTAGGGTTAGGGTTCAGGGCAGGAGACAAGGCAAACAAAGTCTGAATGGTCTAACTCCAATTAATTGAGAACGACTCGTCCTTCTAGATGCTCTGCTGGGGAGGACTGTCCCTCTGGAGCCTACTGCACTAGACGTCTAAGGGAGACGAGGTCCCTAGAGACTGAATCGAGATCTCAGGGAAACAAGGTCCCTTAAGATAATACAATGCAGAATGCAGTTACCGAATTAGCCTGGCATATTGCAGCTCATATGCTCGGGATGAGGCCCCCGGAGGCGGGACTCCTAAAGTTAGTATTAGGGTTGGGTTAGGGTTCAGATTTAGGGTTAGGGTTAGGGGGGGTTAGGGTTTAGGGTTTAGGGTTAGGGTTGGGTTAGGGCCAGGGTTAGGGTTTAGGGCTAGGTATAAGGGTTCTGAAAGTGCCTCCCCTATAAGGGGGACAGAATGCACTGTCCATACACTGCAGGGACCCACCAACAGGGTTTTCAGGTTCCAACTATGGATTTAATGGTATGTACCCTCTATTTTTCCAGGTCTTACAAGTCCCAATTCTTTACAGGTTCCAGGTAAGTAAAATTTCTTTTTCAGGTCCCAGGTAAGTATCTCCTCTTTTTTTCAGGTTTTTTCAAGTCCCAGGTAAATATCCTTTTTCAGGTTCTTCTCGTCCCTTAGCTGCCACCCAGTGTGTCTCCAAATGTCCAAGCAAACATTCCCATCCACTTCACACTAGTCACACGGAGCAATCAAATCCTTCCATCACCAAAACCAATCAAATCCCACTGAGGTTCTCCTGTACCCCCCTTCCTGGTGCAACCATGAGCATAGAACCCCAATACTGTGGCTTCAAGGCTGTATCTCTAATGGAGCGAAGTAGGTTAGGGCGGGCGGGTTCCCCCAGGATAAGGCCTGAACTGAAATCTTGGTTCAGGTTTAGGCCTGAACTGAACTTCCCTGGGTTAGGGATAGGGTTCAGGTAGGGTTAGGGTTAGGGTTTTAAAGCCAAATTGGACTTGGGTTAGGGTCAGTGGCCAATTAGGTTTAGGGCTGGGGTNAACACAAAGTGCTTTACAGATAATAGAAAGAAAAATGCTATAAATTAGAACAAACACTCCCACAGTCACGTTATCAATAAAGAACTCTGAAAGATAGATAAATAAAATTAAAACAGAGATAGATATAGAAAATAAATACATTTATGTTATTTTATTTCCCTTCATTTAACCAGGAAGTCCCATTGAGATTAGAAATCTCTTCCTCAGGGGAGACCTGGCCGAGGTCGCAGCCATACAAAGTCCAAAAACTAGTATAAATAAAAACAAACACACTAAAACAGAAAAAGAAATGAAGTAATAAACTGTACACTAAATAAAAAGTAACAAATAAGAGCTATGAAATCAATCAAAATCCCGACTAAAAGGGTCGGTCTTCAGCTTTATCAACACTCTGTGCTGTCCTCAGGTCTCCTGGAGGATGTTCCACACATGTGGGCCTTAGAGCAACCATACGTCTAGTTCTGGCTGTAGGTTGAATTAAAAAGTCTCTAGCAGAAGACCTGAGGGTTCTAGAGGGTTCATAAATAAAAGCAAATTGGATAAAAACCATTAACAACTTGATAAACTGATAAAAGGATCTTAAAATCAACTCTAAAGGAGACAGGTGACCAGTGCAGAGACTTTAAAATTCGAGTTCTTACGTACAGTTGTTGTGGAATTAACGTCTCGTTAGGGAGACCAGGCAGGACCGCCTCACAGTGGTCGGTTCAGCTTTTCATAAAGCATGCATACCAGTCTCTGCATTTGTTCTCAAGAGCACTGGTGGCCACCTTGGTTGTGTTGAATCAAAGCACAACTGAGGCTGAAGTGGATCTAATTACTGACACGTCATCATAACCCAGAGTTTTAGAAACATCAAGATCAAGGTCGTGGCGCCACATTATTAGAATTCATCTTGACAGGAACATGAATGTCTGAAACACATTTCATGGCAGTTTCTCTCAGTGTCCAAATATTTCACAGTGAAATAAAAATGTTTATACAAAAATAATGTAGCATGAGCTCAGAATGGTAAGCAATGCAAAACAAATGCTGAACTCATCACTTTCTGAAGCCTCATCTTAGAGTTTAGCATAAGAACAGATAATAGAGGATGTTGCTGCGCTTGCTCTCATGTTGGCCTGAACACTGAGGCCGGGTTCAGAGTCTCACTAAAATGTACTGACTTCTTCTTTTACCTGAGCTCCACCTTGATAGCAAGTTTCTTGAAAGTCCCCCTGCTGGTTTTTCTGTAATCCTGCTTTCAGACAAACAAACAAACTCGTGACACTGAAGACACGCTGACATCCAGAACCGTCTGCTTCTCACAGATCAGACCTTTGCCCTCATCAGCCGACAGACACGCCACTGCACAACCGAACCACGCAACGGGTTTGTGTCCAAACTGCGAAGAAAAACTAATGCAACGCGAACAGGAGAGCTGTGGCAAAGAAGCAGAGGGATCAGTGAGCCAACGGTGAAGACCAGCGGCTTACAGGACTGGACTCATCATGTGTTCACAGCCTCCAGGTGGAGCTGACACGTTCTGCTCCAGTCAGCTTCATCCTTCTGGTGCATCTTGCCTGTTCCCACTGCCGTCAAGCCGTCCGTCTTTTGTCAGGCTTCTGGTTTTACCGGCTCTGTCGTCCTTCACTGAGCACCCAGAGGACCTCCGACCCACAACGCAGATGTCCAGAACACAGTGAGTTCAACAGGTCCACTAGAGCTACATCAGGTTGTTTTCCTTTCAACCATCCATTCTTTATTGTGTATTTTCTACAAACAAAAGACCACGATGAACAGGGAGGTGTGTGTGTGTGTGTGTGTTTTACTAATAATGACCATGTGAGTGACGTGGTTAGGGTTCTGGGCTAGGGTTAGGGTTTAGGGTTAGGGTTTAGGGTTAGGGTTTAGGGTTTAGGGTTAGGGTTGGGTTAGGGCCAGGGTTTAGGGTTTAGGGCTAGGTATAAGGGTTCTGAAAGTGCCTCCCCCATAAGGGGGACAGAATGCACTGTCCATACACTGCAGGGACCCACCAACAGG
>NW_007579148.1:53934-54408 GCF_000690725.1 Stegastes partitus
ATAAGGGGGACAGAATGCACTGTCCATACACTGCAGGGACCCACCAACAGGGTTTTCACCCTCATCCCTTCTTATATTCCCTCCCCCCCCGAAGGAAACTTATCAAAAAACCCCTCACTACTTGAAATCATATTTTAAGTAAAAGTATTTGGGCCCCCCCGGGTGTGCCACCGTGACGTTTCGGCCTTACGAGGCCGTCTTCAGGCTATTACAAACCCCCTCGTGCAACAACAATTTGGCTCCTTTCAGGAGATGTTTCTCCCACGACCGTCCAAATAGGGTTAGGGTTTAGGGTTCACCGTTAGGGTTTAGGTTTTAGGGTTTAGGGTTTAGGGTTGGGGGTTAAGGTTTAGGTTTTAGGGTTGAGGTTTAGGGTTTAGGGTTAGGGTTAGGGTCTAGGGTTAGGGTTTAGGGTTTAGGGTTGGGGGTTAGGGTTTAGGTTTTAGGGTTAAGGGTTAGGGTTTAGGATTTAGG
>NW_007579148.1:55847-67868 GCF_000690725.1 Stegastes partitus
TTAGGGTTTAGGGTTTTAGGGTTAGGGTTTAGGGTTTAGGGTTAGGGTTAAGGTTTAGAGTTAGGGTTTAGGGTTTAGGGTTTTAGGATTAGGGTTTAGGCAGCATCAGCATGTCACACTCTGTGTTTTACAGTTGTGGCATAATGACCTAAAGAAGTTTCCCAAAGACAGACATTTTCTCAAATTCCTTCTGACACGAAAAGTGATTTAATATTAAATAAAGTTGTTGTTTTTTAGGTCGGTGCAAGTTTCCTTTTTTCCTTTTGACATGCTGTGAGACTGTTTCATGTCTATGAGGTTAAAGTGCTTTAATCACAGCTGTATAAGCCTGAATCAGATCTTTTACTGCGACATCTACAGCCACGTTGTTCGTTGTTTACTGGTGCTGAACACAATGAAACCGTAACTGACCACGAATCCACTGTCAGGAAACACTTATGTGGGGACTGATGTATAAGGACGGACTTGAACAGATGGTTTCAGATGTGTGAGGACGGGAAAAACCCGCCTGCAGCTGAAACAAGGAAACAGAGATCAGGCAGTTGTTTGGTAGCGTCTGCTGTGCAGCACCGATACACCTGCCACAGCACAGGCAGAGGCACAGCGATGAAACCCTGTCGTTACAGACTATGATGGTGTTTGATGAGCAAATTTTCCCTGTTATGGGACCACAGGCTGACCTCTGGTTGAAGATCAGAGCTAGCGGGCCTGTGTGACAGCATGACCCGGCTTGTTGGGGTCTGCTCACGAGGCACATTGCTGTGTTATCAGTAGAAACAGCAGCCTGAGGGATGGAGCAGTTTGTGAGTGACGGTTGGCTGGATGACAAACCGCCTTAAACATCTGAGCAGGTTTTAATATACAGCCTTAAGCAACAGATGAAGACATCAACAAACAGTTTAAAATGAGAACTATTCAGTAACGTTGCCTCCTTCTGTTAACCTGCACGGAGACAACCCAGGCTGGATGAGGACCAAGCAAAGTCCTGGTAAAGAAAATCACTGCTGTTGTGCTGCGATACTATACACAGGACTGAAAACAGCTGTTTGAGCTTAAGCTCAGCTTCCATACCACATATCGTATTTAAATATGAACGCGTGATCTTAAAATCTGCTGTCATGTGTTGTCATAATCACACACTTGTTTAGGGATTTTTTTTCTTGGCTAATCATCTTGTAATGTTATCCATACATGGAACTGAGTCAGCGGCTCAACACGCCCACTCCTAAACACAGCCTATATAACAGCCGACTGCAGCACAGACACACATCACGCTTGGAGAGGAAGCATGAGGTCACTCGGTGTGTGTGTTGTGGTAACCCTGGCTGCTGCCGTCGGCTGCGTGCCGCTATCAGACGTCACTGTGGAGGATGAAGGATTTGCAGAGGTATGTGTGTTTGATTTGCCCTCTTCTGTCGTCTTTTTCTTCAACACTAGTAACCATGGACTTCTGGGTTTTAAAAATTGTGATGAAATTCTTCTTTCAGAGCTACCTGAAGAAATTCTTCAACCTGACAGAGGAGAGGAGTCCAGTGGGTCGACGGGGGATCAGCCCCGTGACCAGGAAGCTGAGTGACATGCAGAGATTCTTTGGCCTCCACATCACGGGGACTCTGGATGCCGACACCCTGACGCTGATGAAGAAGCCCCGCTGTGGCGTTCCAGACGGAAAGATGGCCCGTTTCTCCACCTTTGGAGGCGACCTCAAGTGGGACAAAAACAGGCTCACGTACAGGTGAATGATCTCAGCAGACAGTACGTGCAAGTGGTCATTTTAAAACTCTGTCTAATGATAATTTGGACTAATTTCTGTTGAACAGGATCGTGAACTACACACCTGACATGTCTGCAGCAGAGGTGGACGACTCCATGGACAGAGCTCTGCAGGTTTGGGCCAGAGTTACTCCTCTGAGGTTCTCAAGAATCTACAGTGGTACCGCTGACATCATGATCTCCTTCGGTCGCCGGGGTGAGCACAATGCCATTCTGTTGTTGTCTTATTTTTCAACAACTGAAGTAAAATTGAAGTAAAAATACCAAGTCTTGATCCTTGTTATGGTGTATTATTGCAGCATCATATATGTACACTGTTTTTCTGTACAATGCAATGAGGAAGAAGTCTACCGTAGCATCAAATGAAAACCTTCAAGTACCTCACACAAGCACTTAATGTGCAGTACTTGAGTCAGTGTTGTGAGGTTTTTATGGCTGTACTTTGTAAATAAAAGTCCCATAAAAATAAAGCAAATGACATGTATTATTCTAAGTATGGTATCTATTTCTGTGGAGCTTCTGCCATCTCTGCCATACGACACGCTGTAGGGTGTATGTGAGTGCTTCATGTCTACCAGCTCCGTTGGATCATGTATGTCACTCCACACAACAAAGACACAACCATTCCACCGATGACAAGCCGGTGCTTGCAGCTTCCATCTCAGAGCATTGTTTCTCCCTTTGCAGCATTTTGACGTTTAGGAAGGCGGTGAAATGTGTGTTTACTTCAGCACCAGTTAGTGGGTGTGATATCCCAAAAAGCATTTATGCAGGAGACACAGTTTTGTCTTGTGAAGTCTAAACAGCACTGAGATGCACCTTGGACATCCAAAGCCAGGCTATAAAAGCCAACCTGTGTTCCTGCTGACAGCACATGGGGATTACTACCCCTTTGATGGACCCGATGGCACTCTTG
Organism: Stegastes partitus; assembly: GCF_000690725.1. Classification (NCBI taxonomy): domain Eukaryota; kingdom Metazoa; phylum Chordata; class Actinopteri; family Pomacentridae; genus Stegastes; species Stegastes partitus. Next base: position 58,537 of record NW_007579148.1, read on the forward strand.
CCCATGCCTTCGCCCCGGCTTCCGGCATCGGAGGAGATGCCCATTTTGACGACGATGAACCCTTCACATTTCGCTCAAACTCAGGTGAGTTGGTCATTTATGCCATGCTTAAGCAGCCATATCACAGAATAAAGTCCTGTGACCCATCTGTCACGCTGTGCTGTCTTCTCCAGGCTACGTCCTCTTCATGGTTGCTGCTCATGAGTTCGGTCACTCTCTGGGCTTGTCTCACTCTGATGATCCTGGTGCCCTCATGTATCCTGTGTACTCGTACAGAAACCCCGACACCTTCGTGCTGCCACGAGATGATATCAACGGCATCCAGTCCCTCTATGGTTGGTTCATCATTGTCTCCATCATTGCTTCTGTGTTGCTACTCTGTGCTTTGTTGACTGCGATGCAGGGCTTTCTATATGCTGGCTTTGTTTCACCTCCAGGTCCAAACCCTGACGTAGATCCGCGTGAGCCTAGACCTACAGCCCCCACCACCCCTGACGCCTGCGACTCAACCATGGTCTTGGATGCTGTGACCACTCTGAGAGGAGAGATGCTCTTCTTCAAGGACAGGTATCAGATATACTGCGCAGTAGAGTCCAACACCCTCTTAAAGTCTGAAAAGGCTTGTTTCCAGTAACAGTTGTGTTCCTGTTGTTTCTCAGCTTCCTCTGGCGTAGCTACCCTCAGAGCAATACCCCTCAGCAAACTCTCATCACAAACTTCTGGCCGAGTGCCCCAGTCAACATCGATGCTGCCTATGAGAGCCGACAATCTGACAGAATTTTTCTCTTCAAAGGTACATGTCCTCCCCACTTATCGAAGGCACTGATTCCATTTCACAGTTAGCATGAGTCATGTTTATCATTTGCCTGCAGGTCGTAGAGTGTGGGCCTTCAGCGGCTATAGGGCTGTACCCGGCTATCCTAAAAAACTGAATGCTTTTGGTCTGCCAAAAAGCGTGAGAAACATCGACGCTGCCCTCTACGACGTGGAATCTGGAAAAACTCTCTTCTTTGTCGGCGACTACTACTTCAGGTGTGTTAAAGTATTTCTGTGGTTGACGTGAACCAACCTGTACTCTTTACTCTGACTGAATGTGTCTCATTTCTGTCTGTGTTTCTTCAGTTATGATGAGGCTAGAAAGTCTATGGACCAAGGATTGCCCAAACGGGTGGATCAGACCTTCACTGGCCTGACCAGCAAGGTGACGGCAGCTTTCCAGTACAGAGGTGAGTCACGTTCTCTGCCACGTCAAGACCACTGAAATGAGAGGATGGTGTTTAAACAAATGGCTCAGTCCTCCATCCATATTTTCAGAATTCAAATATCTGCAGTTTTGTGAAACACACTTATTTGCTGTCGTACCGACAGTTGGATAAGAAGATTCACTTCTCACCGAATTCTACTGGTCACGTCTGTAGGTTCAACACAGCAAGTTGTAATGTTCTGGTAGATTGAGTGCCTTTCAAAGTCACGATGATGACAAACCTCCAGAAAATCACTGCACCTGTCCAAGAAATAGTCCACGTCAGGGACTCGTAATATTCATCAAACCGCTCCAGTGACGTCTTTCCGTCATTCAGACATGTTCTTCACAGCTTTATTTAGATGTGACTGAAGGAGTTAATGAGAAATAAAACACTGAACCTAAACTCATAGCAAGCTCATCAAACTGTCTAAATAAGTGTGGATGGCTCAAAATCAGCCAATCAAGCAAGTTCACTGTTTGACGACTAAACACTACCTGCTGGAAAGCACACAGGAGCCTTTCTTCTGGTTTCTGCGGGACCGTGTTGAATCAGCCAATCTGTGAATGTGACTTCACAAATGTGACAATGCAGCTCAGACTTGTGCTGAAGTGATGCAGAAACACTCCGAGGTGTGAACAGAGTGCAGATGCTGTAGGTTAGGGTTAGAGCTAGTGTAGCAGTCTAGTTCAGGTTGTTTCTGTACTTCCACATCCTGGATGACTGAGAATCTGCACAAACACTGGTTTGCAAATTTTGTTTGACAGAGTCGTCTCACGTTTAGCTTATTTAAACCTCCACTGACAGCGTGGATCAGTCGTCTCATCTAAATCTCTGCCAGAAAGAGAATATATAATGTGTAAGTTGAACCAGAAACTAAGTGTGAGCCTCTGTTGTGCAGGTTTCAGCTACGTCTACAGCGGACCCTACATGTTTGAGTACAACCTGAGGACCGGGAGGTTGTTCCGTGTGCTGAGGAACAGCTACTATCTGCGCTGCACCAACTTTTAAACTGTCTGATTTGAATCGTGGTGGTCACTCACATAGAGGAAGAATGAATGTACAACCACAGTATTAAACTTTTTTAATGATTTCTGTTCTAGAAATGATGTTTTCTACAATTATTTCTATCACATGTATGCAGAGCTGTAACCAAAGTATATAAGACTGCATGAATAAAGTCTGGTGTTGTTTTTCATAGTTGTCTGCGTTTCTCTTTAGATGAACAGTGAAGAAGGCTCATTATTGTCATGAACACATGAAACGACGACAACAATCATAAACTATGTTTGCATTCTACATTAATTTGACAGTGTAGTTTTTTAAAGCTGAAACAACTTACTCAGATTGCTTTGCATGACTTTAGACTGTGGATGGCTCCTGCTCTAACCTCCATTTATCTAGTACACAGACTAAAGCCAGTGCCCAGGAGTATCCAGTGATGGACATCTGGTTGTTCTGTTTAAGCATACATGTAAAAACCAATCAGAAGAAAACAATTTGATCAATGAACCAATGAAAGTGTCTTAATAAGACACTTCCATGTGATGCATTATGGTAAATATAGTAAAGACAACTGTTAGAAACTCTGGCTTGACTTATAATCGACACCATTGCTGCTGCCTGGTTAAATACACATGTACATGTGGACCAGCCTGCAGCCACTCGTGTTGTCTGTGTGTCCTGAAGAAGCTGCAAACTGCTGCAAATGGGTTAAACAGCCCAGCGAGGACATGTCAGCACACTGGCAATAAAAAACACTTTAGTCCAAGGAGTACCGTTGATTGGAGAATAATCCTAACCCTAACCGTTTCTCTCTACAGGTAAAACTATTTTCTTCTGTTCACAACCTCTTGTCGTCTCTACTTACTACAGCCTGAATCATGATCCTGTAAATAACAAGACCGACTTTAAAGGAAGAGTTCTGCCCAGAAGGAACATTCACTTAGTGACTTAGAATACATACAGGGTCAGAAACACACACACACACACACACACACACACACACACACACACACACACATATATAATTTTTTTTTTAATCCATCCAAATGTGTCCTCCCCTCTACACCGTCACTCATGAAGTTGGAACAGTGGTTGTTATCAGACACATTCCTCTTTCTATTTCTACACATCAGTAATCCCTTCTGACCAGTGATCACATCCAGAGTCCCAGTTAGCAGGTGGAACCGGTTCTGACTTCAGGATGTGACTGCAGAGTGGGACGTCCTGCCCGCTGACTCCATCAAGCAGCTGGTGGACAGAACGCCACCATGTCTGAACCCTGATCCATGTCAGGGGGCCAGACTCAGTATTAGTGACATCTAAAGAGTGATGCTGGACGTTGTGATGCATGAACATGTGTTTCCTGTTATATGACCAATAGGATGAACTGAAACAAAACCCTTCATCCTATTGGTCAATACCCCCAGTTTAGTTTAATCCTGAACACACAGTTTGAAAAGTTAACTGTGGTTTAATTGTTACTGTGTTGTATGGATATTGTGATATCAATAAAGTTTTGAGAAGATGTACGGTTTATCTATAGAGAATAAATCACACTGTCACAATCATGTCATGAGAAGAGGGAAAAGAAATATGTTATTCCAGCTGTTTGTTTTCTAATGTGAGAAAAAACAATAAAGATGCTCACCACTGTTCGCAAAACCAGAAATATTTAGTAAAGCTTCTAAAGCACCCTTCAAACAAAGTGCTTATCACAAACCAAAAAATAACCATCAGCCTACTGATGAGTAGCCTGTTGCCATTGAATCAAACCATTTATAAGGATTCAGCTTCTGTGCTTCAGTGATTTGGTCCATACAGTCCTTAATACTGTTCCAGATTTCTGCCACTTGCCCCATGGATATAAATATAGATCCAGTGTTAAAGGAACTGCGCCTGCAGTTCAAAACGAAAGTCTGAGGTGTACCAACATTATATAACAGGAGAACACAGACAAGCCTTCATGTTGACTCTTATCTGAAATCAACAAACACAATCCTGTCGGCAGGTTTCTGATCTTCATCGTGTTCATGCAGGTCCAAACTCCTCCAGCTGTCGACCTTACATCACCTCCTCCACCTTCCAGCACTTATTATCTCCCTCCTGTTGCTCTCAATGGGCCTGTTCAGACATTTGCAGGAATGTTTTATTGCCCAGTCATGCAACTTTCTCTGCTCCCCTGCATCCACATACAAAAACATTGAAATTGGAAGTTTCCGGAAGTAACCAAGTAGTTCATTAGAGCTCCCAAGCCGAGCAGAACATTAGTGAAAGGATTAATAAAGTGACTGGAGGTATTTCTTGATCTCCGAAAACAAAAAGAATGATGGCGGCTGCACAGGCTGTTAAAGCCGTGATGCTGGTGATGACTGTGGCGGTCTGTAGAGCGGTGCCCCCCACTGCACCCAGCCAAGAGGAGCTCTCCAAAGCCCAGGTAAACAGGAATTAGAGCCTCATGCACCACTTGTTGCTGGTATTTGTGTGCTTGTTGTGAGTGTAGTGGTAGATTACAGGGTTTTCTCTTTCAACCTTGTCAAAAAGTAAATATACAAACAATTCTGAGTTAGCTTTACAGCATTGAATCATTGCCGTGATGAGTGACGATAATATACATGGTGTAAAAACACTTTAACTGGTATGGTGAACACTGCAGTCTTCTAACAGGTGTGTCGCCTGCGTTGCACAATACAGACGAGATTTGTGCTGTGATGCAGAAAACTGTTCAATAATCGTTTTGTTTGTAGAAGGTCCATGAACAAGTCTGACTGATCTTCACCGCAGGACGTTTCTATATGTCATGTTCACTAAATACGGGGCTTTCTCAAGCACATGCTCAAGTTCTATTTTTAGATATGCAGCCAAAGTAAACGACGAAGTGGCTGTGCTGCCTTTACTGGTCTAAAAGCAATTTAAGCAGAAGTTTAGAAAAATGATGTTTTTCTAAGAGGTAAAATGAGCCTAAAAACACACTGAGATTGAGATTACTTCAGATTGTGGTGGTGATATGGTGATACCTGTGGTCACTGGTGGTAAAAGCAAGTGGGTGCAGATGGCAGAATACTGGGGAGTTGGGCGGCGACTTCTGGCAGAAATACGAAAAGACGCTGAGCTGATTTCATGCCGAGCACAGTGTGATGAACAACATGAACAGTAAACTGCATGTGTGGCATCAATGAGCTATAATGACAATGTTTAACACTGGATTGCAGACATGCGTGACTCAGTGGAGGGAGAGCAGAGTCCTGAGCACAAAACCATTCATAGAAATACAAATCACTTAATGTAAGTATACTGAATGGCTAATGCAAAACAACAACAACAACAAAAACATAATAATAATTCCCCAAACCCAATGATGTTGGGATCTTTACTTGAATTTACACTACAAATTGCAAAATAACACACTGCTGCCCATAAAGCTGGAATAACATATTTATTTTCCCTCTTCTCATGACATGATTGTGACAGTGTGATTTATTCTCTATAGATAAACCGTAAATCTTCTCAAAACTTTATTGATATCACAATATCCATACAACACAGTAACAATTAAACCACAGTTAACTTTTCAAACTGTCTGTTCAGGATTAAACTAAACTGGGGGTATTGACCAATAGGATGAAGGGTTTTGTTTCAGTTCATCCTATTGGTCATATAACAGAAAACACATGTTCATGCATCACAACGTCCAGCATCACTCTTTAGATGTCACTAATACTGAGTCTGGCCCCCTGACATGGATCAGGGTTCAGACATGGTGGCGTTCTGTCCACCAGCTGCTTGATGGAGTCAGCGGGCAGGACGTCCCACTCTGCAGTCACATCCTGAAGTCAGAACCGGTTCCACCTGCTAACTGGGACTCTGGGACGGGATTACTGATGTGTAGAAACAAAAAGAGGAATGTGTCTGATAACAACCACTTAATGGGCTGAATAAATTACTGATCAGCCAAATTCACCATATATGTAGTTTTATCCATATGTGAGGATCGTTTACGTCTGTTCTCTTTGTTCAGAACTATCTGTCTGAGTTTTTCTCAGATGTGGGGGTCAGCGCTCCCGACACTGTCCGGCGCAGCTCTCTGGACTCTTTTGAAGACACTCTCAGAAAAATGCAGGGGTTTTTTGGCCTGGAGGTGACGGGGCAGTTGGACACCAACACTCTGGCAGTGATGGACCGCTCTCGCTGTGGCGTCACCGATGTGGCCAGATATGGCTACTTTGACGGCCAACCAAAGTGGGACAAGACTGTCATCACATACAGGTAGAATCTATCACAGAACAACAAGTCTCTGCATGCAGGTCAGCCAAACATAAAGCACAATAAAGCCCATGTTGTAAGCCATTTCCATTCTCACACTGCTGTAGAATAACTCAGTACACACCAGACTTGAGTCAAAGTGATGTGGATGCCACCATCGCCAACGCGCTGAAGCTCTACAGTGACGTCATCCCTTTGGATTTCAAACAGATCGACAGCGGCACTGCTGACATCATGATCCTGTTCAAGCCTCGAGGTAATTCTGTTCCTTCTGTGCTATAGAGACAGCGCTTGGCTTAGTGTTAACTGTTCTTCTTCAAACCAGAACATGGAGATTTCGCTCCATTTGATGGAGAGGGTGGGGTCTTGGCACATGCATATTCACCTGGTGAAGGTCATGGAGGCGACACCCACTTTGATGAAGATGAAAACTGGACTCTAACCTCAGCAGGTGCAGATTTTAAGCAAGCATTGCTCTAGCTGTTTATGCACCCACACTGACTGTCAGTATGTATCTACAGGATCAAATCTGTTCTTGGTGGCTGCCCATGAGTTCGGCCATGCACTGGGATTAGCCCACTCTCAGGTCCAGACCGCCCTGATGCATCCCACCTACCAGTATGTGAACACAGTGGGGTACAAGCTGCCAGATGATGACAGGCAGGGAGTGCAGGCTCTCTATGGTGAGAGTCCAGCTCATCCACACACCCACACCTGTAACAGAAAGAAAGTAGACATCATCAAGGCTGTGACAAACTCTCCTACTGAGCCTCTTCTTATATTTCTCTCTTTTGCATGGCAAAGGTGTCAGAGTATCATCAGATCAGCCCACAGCTAAACCAAAGCCACCACCCAGGCCAGAACCAGAGCCTGTTCCAGACAGGTGCAATAGGAACCTGATTTTTGATGCTGCAGCATCCATCCAGAGGAATCTCTACTTCTTTAAAGATGGGTGAGACTCGGCCCTATTTTTCTATTTAGTCATCTAAATGTCACACAGTCATGCGGCGTCATCATTTAAGGCTGCAATGTTTCTCTGTCAGATATTTCTGGAGGAGGAGCAGCTTCTGGGGGGGCATCAGTACGAGGAAAATCCCATCTGTCTGGCCTGGAATCAGCAAAGTTGATGCTGCTTATGAGTATAAGAGGCAGAACACTGTCATTTTCTTTGAAGGTACAAAATTAGTAAATAATTCATCAGAAAAAATATTTTGTTGTTGATTAAAAATGACAAAACACTGAAACCTTTTTCAAACCCACAGGGGATCGTTACTGGGGCATCAGAGGAAACACTGTCCTACCTGGTTATCCCAAACCTCTCAGCGACTTCGGCTTCCCTTCATCTGTCACCAAGGTAGACGCTGCTGTTCATGTGTCATTTATAAGCAGAACTCTCTTCTTTGTGGACTACAAGTACTGGAGGTGAGTGATGTGAACACTTATGGGCTGTATCCAGATATGGCAGCTTGTATGTGTTAATGAATACTCCTCCTAATATTCCTCATATAGCTACAATGAAAGGAGGGGCAAAATGGATCGTGGGTTCCCAAAATTCATCCACAGAGAATTCCCGGGGATTGGCCCGAGAGTAGATGCTGCTTTTGAGAACGGAGGTAAGAAAACAGTCGAAGGTTAGTCCCTGTGCAGGTGCATTATGTTCCTGTTTGACATGACACCAATGATGCATCCTCTCTTCTCAGGCTACCTGTACTTTTCATATGGATCCACACAGACAGAGTACCACTACCAACGAAGAAGAGCAATTAAAACTCGGCTGAACAAGGAATGGATGGATTGCTAAAGAAGAAAAGAACCAAACACACACACACACGCATACACACAACTGTAAGCATGCTCAGAGAAGTTATTCTGACTGTAGCTTATTGCAGCTTTTTTAAAAATAGAAATATGCAGGAAATAAACACATATAACACTCTTTTAACCATGCCACGGGGAGCAACTGCTTGTTGTGGTGTTCATTGCTTTTACTTGGACATGCAATAATTACCATGGTTTATTAAAGCTTGATAAGTGAAAACAAAACCAAATGTGAGTTCAAATATTTTAACATGCAGTAGAATAGGTGGCAGTGTGTGTGTGTGTGTGTGTGTGTGTGTGTGTGTTCAGTTGGCTGGATTGGAGGACACATTGCAAAAAAAAAAAATAATAAAATAAAAAATGTTGTGCGGTGAACTGTGTGCATGCTTTAGCTAACTCGGTGGAGATATGTAATATTTTATTTTTTCACTGGTAGCGGAAATAAAGCAGCAGTAGAATCACAGAACGGGCCCAGCCTTACATATCTACTCGCAGAACCAGCAGTTCTGGTGCTGACATACCTTCGGTGGGTCCTGCAAAAAAATAAACCGGTGTTGTAGTTTTATTGATAGAACTACAACACCCACCTACCCACCACATCCTGACGTCACGGCACACACCTCTCACTGTGATTGGCTGAGGCGTTTATCCCTCCGCTGCTGAAGGTGAAGCGGCTCCCAGTGTTTGAGCTCCTGTCTTGACTCCCGCTCCAAAATGTCATCCAGCGGACTTTTAAACACGAACGCTCGGCTCTGTAAACGCCTGGTAAGTGACGTGCGGAGGACAGTCTGCGTGGGTTTGTCTGTTCTGTGCGTTCTGGCTCGTTGTAGCTCGTTGTGGCGGCAGCAGGCCCCGGTTCACCGGAGCAGCTCCGCCAGCGCTGCTGTCTGTGGAGCGTCCTTGGCCGGAGGAATGTGGAAACAGCCGAAACCTGCAGCAGGTGGCTCACAGGGTGGAAGTCCGAGTGTTTCATGTCACTGAACGCGTCTTTCTCCAGCGTGGAGC
>NW_007579148.1:69343-73105 GCF_000690725.1 Stegastes partitus
GAGGTCAGCTAAAGCCTGGATGGAGAACCAGAACACTGGAACCATGCCTTGGCCCGCTCAGTCACCAGATCTACATCCAGCTGAAAACCTGTGGAAACCATCAAAGGCTAAATGGAGAAGCACAAGCCCACAAACAAAGCACGTTCGTGTGAATGTGAGCAGCAGGAACGGGCTGCTGTGGCAGCAGAACCATGTCAGAACCTGGTGGAGAGCAGCCGAGACGCATGGCTGCAGTCATCACAAACTATGGTTCTGCCATCAGGTACTAACTCCTGTGCATCATGTGACTGAAACAGACAGAACAGGAACCATGGACCGTCTAACAGCTCTGGTTCTGGCAGCACAATGCCATAGCTGCTAGTGGAAGAACTTAGAACCAAGAAACCCTGGAACATGTCTGATACCAGCTCTGAAGATAAACTCTGATCAGCTGGTTTTGTTGTTGTCAGTATATGTGTCCAAATGGACCTTTAGTGGTACCAGAGACCAAGACATTGAAGAGAACCAGGTGGTCTGATGATTTTTCCATGACTGTAGATACAGGCACTCTGTGTAATTATGAAATCTGTTGGAATCATGACATCTAACTCTTATCCTGCCTCTGCAGGCTCACAAGTACCTCTCAAGAACCTACACATCTCGTCCTTCACTCAATGTAAGTGCTCCAGCTGATCTCTTCATCATCACAATCAGATGTTTGGAGCCCACACTGATGTGCAGAGTTTTCATTTGTGGTTTCAGGAAGTCGTCATTGTCAGCGCAGTCCGCACTCCAATGGGCTCCTTCAGAGGCAGCCTGGCAGCAGTTCCAGCCACCAAACTGGGCTCCATTGCCATAAAGGGAGCTGTAGACCAAGCAGGTATGTTCAGACACAGACAGTGTTTTCTCTTGAGGTTGACCAAATGTTGGCTTAGCAGATTAGCTGATCTCCATCGGCCCTGATGCAGCTCACTGCTGTAGTCACAGCACTCTGATTGGTTGTACATCACAAGTAATAGCCCAGCTACACTGAAGGATACGTGTTGAAGTTCTTTCATGATGAAACATGCATGAAGTTGAGTTGCAGTTTGTGTTGTTCTAAATTTTCACACCAGGATTGTAGTTTTTAATGTTCGCTTCTAAATATATTGATCTGTGTAATTAATGATAATCAGTGTCTGCTCTGGAAAGAGCTAATTGGTTAGCCCTGTTTCCTGTATTGAAGACTTTAAGGAGTTTTCCCATTTTTTCATGAGTGGAGGGATTGCTGCATGAAACAGAGGTGGCACTGAGTTGACTTTCTTGTCTGTAGGAATCACTCCTGAAGAGGTGAAGGAGGTCTACATGGGCAACGTGCTGCAGGCAGGAGAAGGACAAGCTCCTACGAGGCAGGCCCTGCTCGGAGCAGGTGTGTTCATGCTGGCACCACACTCAAACAGAGATTTGTTTCTGTCCTGTGCTGTCTTGGTAAAGCGTCTTTCAGCCAATGACAACTATTCCCATTTTCTCAACCGTTTTTTAAAGGTCAGAGATGAATCAACAACACATGATTGGCCCCAGCGTCAGATGCACTTCAAACATTAAGTTAAAAGATGCGTCAACTGAATTCATTTATTTTTGCAAATGTTCTGATGTCTCTGGTTCGCTCTCCAGGTTTGACTCTTGGCACTCCAGCAACAACCATCAACAAAGTCTGTGCATCTGGAATGAAGTCCATCATGATGGCAGCCCAGAGTCTAATGTGTGGACACCAGGTGGCGTTCTCTTCACATGTTGTATATCCAGCGGGAACGTGGTAGCAGATAGGATGATGCAAGATTGTTGTGACCAAAACAAGCTTTGTTTATGATCAGCTGTGCCTCGCTGTCTACAGGAGCTACACACATTGTAGGACTTGGAAGTGTCTGTGCAGGTGACTGTAGCTCTGTGTGTGACGTTAGGATGTGATGGTGGCCGGAGGCATGGAGAGCATGTCCAATGTCCCCTATGTGATGGGCAGAGACACCCCCAGCTACGGAGGAGTGAGGATGGAAGACCTCATCGTCAAAGATGGACTCACTGATGTCTACAACAAGTTCCACATGGTAACTATGCCCCTAGTGTTCAGTGGTGATGGAAAGGGTCTTCCAGCATCATAATACTGATGCTCTTGGTTCCGCTTTGAACAGGGCAACTGCGCAGAGAACACAGCCAAGAACAGTGAGATCACCAGAGAGGAGCAGGACGCTTACGCCATCGCTTCATACAGCCGCAGCAAAGCAGCGTACGAGTCAGGCCTGCTGGCCAAAGAGATCGTACCAGTCAGCATCCCCCAGAGAGGTACAGGACAGCCACAGAGTCTGGGTGAATGACCGTGGTCGTTTACAGAGCCCCTCACTTCCCATGCTGCTGTGATTTTTGTAGGAAAGCCTGATGTGGTCGTGTCCGAGGACGAGGAATGGAGGCGAGTCGACTTCAGCAAAGTCCCCAAACTGAAGGCTGTGTTCCAGAAGGAGAATGGTAGTTATGATGAGAAACATGGAGCCGCTCGGTGTCGACTAAACAGAGCCGTAGTTTTAATTTGTTCTTTTAAATCTGACTTACTGCTGCATTTACTTAAAGGAAAACACAGTGTGTATGAAGATGTTATTTCCATCTAATGTGCATGATTTCTGCTGTTTATTGGGATGAACCAGTATTCCTGTCAACAGAGCACCGCTCACTGAAAGTATTGTCGAGTTTATTTCAATCCTCAGCAGTTTTTTTAATGAATGCACAAAGAAATAAATAACTATAAATTAAATGAAAAGGAAAGAAAAACAACACATTGTCCAGAAAGATGTAGGCTGAGGTTACCCACCGTGTGTCCTCAACACTGAAGTGAAACCCGTTTACAGAATACAAAGCAGTGAGGTCCATGGCTGCTGAGGCCCTGACTTCATCACCGTCTGATCTACAAATATCTGCACTCTACACTCTACCTCACCTGGAACCTCTTCTCAGCCGTTTACGATCACTCAGCACACGGAACACGTTACACACATACAGTTGGTGACAAAAACACTGAACATTGTTATATACATCAGCTGAACTATGGAGCATCAGTTCATATGTTAAATGCGTTTGAAACATGTTATTGCCGACATCCAGACGGCAGCACGCCGTCCAAGCATCCAGACGGCGCAGTGAGGGATTGTGCAATCCAAGTGAGGCTGAGCTCTCCGCTGCCTCGCCGCCTCCTCTTCCAAGCATCTGAATGGGAAATTGCGAAAATTCAGCGGTTTTGAATTTGAAAATCATCAAAATTGTCGAGGCTAAATGCAAAAAATAAATGCTTTATAGCACAAATCACTGGATAAATATAACCATTTAAATTATTTTATCATCATATATTTTTCTTTCCGTGATGTCAGGTGCCTCACCTGCCTCACCTGCCCGCACCTCACTGATACAAAGACAAAAGTGTTTCAAACTCAGTAACGATCACATCTCTGTTTTGATTGGTTCTTTGTTTGTCAGGCACGGTGACGGCAGCCAATGCCAGCACACTGAACGATGGAGCTGCTGCTCTGGTGTTAATGACGGCAGAAGCTGCAAAGAGACTCAACGTCACTCCACTGGCCCGGGTCGTCTGTAAGCTGGAACACACACACACACATAGGAACACACACACACACACATTGGAACACACATACACACACACAGGAACACACACACACACACATAGGAACACACACACACACACATTGGAACACACATACACACACACAGGAACACACACACACACACATAGGAACACACACA
>NW_007579148.1:73561-74633 GCF_000690725.1 Stegastes partitus
GTTCAGTTGTGTTCCTGAGCTGTCGGGCTGTTAACACGCAGCACGTCTCAACGTCTTGTGCAACATAAACAGAACATTTTCTTTTGAACATGTTTCCAAGCTGCAGAACATTTGTCGTGTGTTCTGTGTTGAGGTGGGGAAGGTGAACTCTGCATTTGTCAAGTTCAAACTAAACTTCACTTGCCAGAAATGCGTTCTGGAAACTTGCTCGGTTGTCGTGCTTCTTGTTGCGTTGCTTGACTGAGGCAGTGTGTTTGTTTCACTCAGCTTTTGCCGACGCTGCAGTGGCCCCCATTGATTTCCCCATCGCTCCTGCGTTCGCTGTACCAAAGGTGGGTGTAGTTTGGCTTTCTGTGTTGTGATGCATGTCGAGTATATCATATCAGGAGGTCATGGAACTGTTGTTTTTACTCTCTAATGCATGTTTACTGTGCGGTGTTTATTATAATGTTCTCATGTTAAAGTCCAAAGGAGGGAGAATTACTTTGCCAAAACTGCAGCGATGCGCTCCGTCTGCTCCACACAACTGTGCTCATGAAGGACTGTTAGAACGCTGCCTCTGTGTGTCCGTCAGGTGCTGGCGGCAGCAGGGCTGAAGAAGGAGGACATCTCCATGTGGGAGATCAACGAGGCCTTCAGCGTGGTTGTGCTGGCCAACATCAAGATGCTGGACATCGACCCCGCTAAGGTCAACGTCAACGGAGGAGCGGTTTCCCTGGGACATCCCATCGGGTAAGCAGCTGAGAGGGACAGTCTGGATTGGAGGGACGAGAATAGAAGTGCTTCACTCATCCCAGAAGGAGATGAGCTGAGGTGACCAATGAGGTGTGTCCTGTGTTCTAAACATCTCTGCTGTTTCTTCTGCCTCTCCCTCCTCTCTGTGATGCAGAAACAGATTTTTGTTTTAGTGATCCAATAAAGTAGGAGACAGAGAATCAAGTATACAGGTTAATCCATATTCAAACCTTTCCCACGACATCTTAGACAATAAATCACCTAAACTAGAGTCACAAGGATGGCAGATAGAGTGGTGACTCAATAATCGACCCTTAACAATCCTAAACCTGCTATC
>NW_007579148.1:76328-102617 GCF_000690725.1 Stegastes partitus
CTGTCTCTAAGTGTAGCCCTGTGATAGACTGGTTACCTGTCCAGGTGAACCTGCCTTCACCCTGAGTCAGCTGGGATAGGCTCCGCCCCCCATGACCCTGGTGAGGATTAAGGTGTAGAGATGATGGATGGATGGAAGTAATTTTTCATGGGTAGGTGTGCAATTTCCAGATCTACCACTAGAGGCTGCAGTTCTCCTTTTCATGCTGAGCTCACCTGCTGGTGCTGCAGTGGGCGAAGGAAGGAGCTGAATGTGGTGGTGCTCAGGTCAGATCACCTTTTACTGTATGGCTGTTGCAGCTATCGTACAAAATGTGAACAATAAATAAATAAATGGTTCATGAAAGTGCATTTGTAAGCCAGTAGAATTATTTGTATACACAGATGTATGATATCCACCTGTATGGATTACCAGTATAGTATGTTGTAAACATTTATGGACGGTTTGAAATGAGCCTTTATAGTGTGAAGATATAAAACACAGGAGACGAGGAGGCTGCTGAGCTCCAGCATCCTTCAGCTGAGGAGTGTTTACATACCTCATGTCTGATGCTTCTTTATCCAACAAATGAAGAGAAAGTTACCTGTAGTTGAAAATGACATTTTCTAATGCCATGCCATGTTTTTGCTAAATGTGGACCTTGATGTACAGAACAAGTCTCACTGTAGTGATGCAACAGTTGGTTTTATTTTGCATAATTCCTGATTGTCCAACCTTGTCGGACTGATCTCACTCAGCAGGACGTCACATCAGCCAGTCCTTTACTGGATAGCTTGTCTTTCATTCCCTACTTTTCCTGCCAGTTAACATATTGAAGCGTCGAGTTAAATATTAACAGGGTCTAAAAGTCCTTCGGCCATCAGTGTTTTTAGCCTTCTGCACCGTTTATTGGAATGTCACTCATTAAACTCAGGAACTGTTCTCTGCAGGAGGACGGACAGTAACGTAAGGACCTCATCTGTTCTGCCTGTTCTAGTCTTTGTCATCATGTCAGGTGCTCTCTGTCTGTCTGTCTGTCTGTCTGTCTGTGTGACACTTGGAGTTTGAGGCAGGTGATTGTGTTGCCAGGAACCAGAATTGTTTTGTTCAGATTAGAGGGGAAGGCTGCGAGGTTCAGTACACTGGAGTGAAATATTTCTAACAGAGCAAGCTGCTCCATAGAATAAGTATGATGGCGGCTTACTGGGGAGAGTTGCTCCCTCCAAGCTGATGCCATGAACCTCAATAGAAAGCTGACAGTGAAGCCAGGACGTCACAGTACTCAACACTCCACTGAGTTTCATTTTCATTTATAAATCAGTGTAGGGCCACTGCTGGATTAACACACTTATGTCCTCGTTGTTTAACTCAAATCACCTCATCTGAAGAGCTCTCTGTGAACATGACCCCAGTCCTGGCCTTCATCGATACCTGCCCCCGTCTGCTGTTTGTCCATTTCATCTTTCAAGTGCTAATATAAACTAAGGGCCACGCTCCGGGCTGGGCTGAGCAAACAGGACAAAGGTGTGGCCGTGGCTGTTGATTATACTGAGGAATGGAGTGAGCGTGAGTCAGAGAGAAGACCGAGGGAGTGGAGGCCACACCAAGTCAGAGCGCTGAAGGAATTTGTGGAAGTTTCAAGGTAGGTGGAAGTGTAGTGGAAAAAGGTAGAATAGTTCGGGCTAATGACACAGGAGAAGATCAGATGTGAGCAGCTATGGATGCATTGTGAGGCGTGGAGCAGCTTTAATATCAGTTTATAGCTGGTGTGTGTTTAAAATTAGTATTCTTGATATACACTCATTTGTTTTTGTGTTGATTTTTGGGATCTAAATTTCAATAAACAAGTAGCTCCACCTAATTTTTAAGTTTTGTGTGTATTGGTTCAAACGAGGGCTGCAGGTGTCTCAGTGGTTAGCACCGTGGCCTCACAGCTAGAAGGTCGCCGGTTCACGTCCCGGTGAGGACACCCGGGATCTTCCTGCGTGGAGTCTCCATGTTCTCCCCGTGCAGCGTGGGTTCTCTCCGGGTTCTCCGGCTTCCTCCCACAGTCCAGAAACATGCTGAGGTTAATTGGTGATTGTAAATTGTCCGTAGGTGTGAATGTGAGTGTGCTTGGTTGTCTGTCTCTAAGTGTAGCCCTGTGATAGACTGGTTACCTGTCCAGGTGAACCTGCCTTCACCCTGAGTCAGCTGGGATAGACTCCATGTGACCCTAGTGAGGATGAAGGTGTAGAGATGATGGATGGATGGATAAAAGCTCTACTCTTTCCAGGTTTGATAGAGTCCCTGTCCAGACAGTGAGACCTCTTTGACGATGAGGAATAATCAGGTAAGACGATCTTCTTAAATGGTATCAGGTGCGGCATCAGGAATTATTTTCAGGTGTTTCTTGTCCTCTGTTGTAATAGTTTATTTTATAGTCTCAGTTTTCAGAAATTCTTGGTGATTTTTCTCAAGTAATGCAGAAGGACAATGTGATCACTGGGACAACAAATTGTGTGTTTGTTAATGTTCCTCTATCTCCAGGTAAACAGTCCCAGCTATGACAATGCAGGTTTCCATCACGAGGAAGGAAGACCCCCTCCATACTCCCCTCAGCCAGGAATGTACCCCCACCTCCCTCAGCAGACCTCCAGCCACGTTACCGTCAACACCCAGCTGACCTCAGCTCCCAGAACGCCTCCTCATACAGCACAACAGAGAGGTACGGGACGTTTGCTTTGCTCTAGATGAGGTAGTGGTGCGGGGATACGTAGATAGCTGAACAAAGGCTCTCAGGCAGCCATAGAGCAAATATCTGCTCAGGTGAAGGAAAACATGTTCCGTATTTCCACACAATCCTGAACTTATCTTTACTTCCACTTCATGTAGAAGTCAAGAGATGAATGTATAAACAGTGAATATACTCTGACTGGGTGTGACACAGCAGTAGATGGAGGTCAGTGACTGTTGGGAAGCGTTTGACAGACGTTGCCGTGTGCAGTAACAGAGCCTGTGTTGACTAGTTTTATGAGCATTTTCCGTCGTGCCGCTCTGCTCCTGTGCTACTGTTATATGATTTACAGAAGTAAGAGGCCATAATCATCACCTGTGCTCACGGTGGCTGCTATTCAAAGACAAGTAGGCCAATGAATTCACCTCAGAGACAATAATTTGCCGGAATAAAAGAAGTGTACACAAAGAAAACTACGGCCAGCTTCCCACTGTGACCATAAACGAGCATAAGATTAATCCCTACAATGGTAACTCGATAGAGCGTGTGCTGTGCGGGCTCTACGAAACTGTTGAGGCTGT
This sequence comes from Stegastes partitus, assembly GCF_000690725.1. Classification (NCBI taxonomy): domain Eukaryota; kingdom Metazoa; phylum Chordata; class Actinopteri; family Pomacentridae; genus Stegastes; species Stegastes partitus. The sequence continues at coordinate 79,605 of NW_007579148.1, forward strand.
TTAGCTCCGAGCGTACAAACAGTCACCCTTTTATACCTACTGGGTCGAATTCGTTTAGTGTTTACTGTCTGTATCACAGCTGTGCAACTGTCCTCTCTACAGCTTTAGATGCAGTTTATGAGCTTGACGGAGTCGTGATGATGTAAAGTTGTGCAACAACAAAGCAGCTGCGAGGCCTTTTGTGTTCTTAGGTTTGTGATGTAAGACTTCAGATCCTTTGTTTTGGTTGCATCTGACATTTGCGTGTGTGATACGACGTAGATTGTACAATTTGCATTTTGTTTTTGCATAATCAGGTTGAACACAAGTTCTGGTTTCTCCTCACAGGACCAAAGAGGTGCAGCTGTAAATACGCCATGTGTGTGTCTGTGTGCGTGCTGGTCGTCCTGGCCGTGGCCGCCCTCTTGCTCTGGTACTTCTGTGAGTTCATCTGAAGACCTTTGTAGATGCATAAGATGATTGTTGATCACCTGCGTGCTCGTTGGTGTGCCGTCTACAGCGGTGTATGTGTGTGTCTGCAGTGTACTACCAGTGTTTGCTGGGAAAGTCGTGTGGACCCGGTGGGAGGTGTCTGAGCCCCTCCCAGTGGTGTGATGGTGTCAGGGACTGCTCTGACGGAGAGGACGAAGCTCAGTGTTGTAAGACATTCAAATCAACGCTCACACACGGTCACATGCAGCTTCTGTGTTTGTCTGACTGCTGCTCTCTGCGCTTCACAGTCCGCCTCCACGGCGCCGACTTCCTGCTGCAGAGCTACTCGACGGACAGACGGAGCTGGATGCCCGTGTGTGCTGAGAACTGGGATGACGACTATGGGAGGGCTGTGTGTGAGCTGATCGGCTACAGGAGGTGCTCATCGTGCTCATTAGGACCAATCTGAACACGTTTCTGTAGAAACACACAAACACACAGCGAAAAGACAACATCAGCACATGTCCAATATTGTTCAAAATACATTTGAAACAGTAAAATCATATCCATACATGGCTGATACATACAACTGTGCTTGAAAGTTTGTGACCCTTTTTATAATAATGACCTGAAACATCTTCACACTTGTCCTCAAAGTAGATAAAGTTCCCCTCAATAAACAACTTAGATAAATATGACAGACGGCCATTGACCTATGGAGGACGATTGTTCAGTGTTACATATCTGTGAGCGGGAGAAGTCTGTGAAGCTTTGCTTTCAGTCTCTGGTGTGACCTGGTTGTGCTGCAATGCCTCCAATTCAAGGTTTCCAGTCGCTGCTGAAGCGTCCTGTCGAACAGTTCAGAGGAATCTGAATAAGATGGTGAGACGGCAGCACTGTGAAGCTGAGTGGAAGTGTAGGTAGATAGATACCTAAACTGCAGAATCGAAAGAGGACGAAGAGAAAAACTCTACGATTTTCAGAGTGTGCAGATTTCCACAGATGTTTGTTTTTAGCTCTAACCAGGAAGAACCGTGTTGCCTGGTCCAGTAACAGCTGAGGACCGTCAACTGCTCTTTGTCTTTGCGTCTCAGGCAGGATTACGTGACCTACAGCCAAATCAGCGCTGGTTCTCTGGACTCCGAAGGATACCTGAAGCTGAAGCCTGGAAGCAGCTCTGGATCACAAATAAAGTCGGACCTCGTTCACAGGTACAAACCCTCACACACCACTGCCCCATACAGCGATGATGGAAGGTCTTGTCTTGGCTTTAAGGTTCTGTCATCCTCTCCTTTGCAGCCTAATTTGTCCAGCCAGAGCGATCAAACTTCAATGTATTGGTAAGCTACTCTTTCATCTGGGACATAAGTGTGAGATATGTGCAAAGCCGTCCTGATGGCTAAATTCAGACACTGTGGGGCCTCCTCTGGATGAGGCGGGGGAAGCTTTGGAGGACAGGACTTTACCGAGAGTGAAAGTTTTTCCTTCTTTGACCTCTGAGAAAAGCCTTACATGAAGCTCCTCCATCCTCAGAATGTGGCGAGAGTTCAGCAGCTCCCAGCTCTCGTATCGTCGGCGGCACTGAGGCTGTGAACGGAGCCTGGCCGTGGCAGGTCAGCCTCCAGATTTTTGGCCGACACATCTGTGGAGGCTCCGTCATCAGCCCATACTGGATCCTGTCTGCTGCACACTGCTTCCAGGAGTAAGTCTTTACGCTTCACGTTCCTTCATCTGTTCTATACAAGCACAGTCTTCTGTTGCCCTCTGAACCCAAAAAACCTCCACCGTGTGTTTGTACTTTGTTTAAGAAAATCCCCAAACGTCCACAACTTCATCACAGCCAGAAACGAGACAGAATGAGCAGCTTCAGCTTCCAACTGCATTTTTGCCACCTTTAGCAAGGTGACATATCAGTCTAGACCTGAATATTGTGGGAAATGTGCCTGCTTTGGAGAAGATGTCAAAATATAAGAAGTAAAATATCTGTTGTATGTACAGCCACCATGTTTGTTTTGAGGTGGCTCAGTGGTTAGCACCGTGGCCTCTCAGCTAGAAGGTCGCCGGTTCACGTCCCGGTGAGGACACCCGGGATCTTCCTGCGTGGAGTCTCCATGTTCTCCCCGTGCAGCGTGGGTTCTCTCCGGGTTCTCCGGCTTCCTCCCACAGTCCAGAAACATGCTGAGGTTAATTGGTGATTGTAAATTGTCCGTAGGTGTGAATGTGAGTGAAGGTGTAGAGATGATGGATGGATGCTTTTTTCTGACTTGTGGCGTTCTAGCTTTGTGTTATGCACCACAGAGACTCCTGAGTCCTCCCTCCTTCTAGCCATGGCTGCTCTGTTTCCACATGTGCAGGACTTCCTGTTGCAGTGAAGACTGAGCCCACAGTGGGTCAAAACACTGGCTGGAGTTCAGAGGGTTGAAGTTCAGATTGTTTCCAACACGGCTCTGATTAGACTGGCTACTGTCTCATTACAAAGCTTATCTTGTGTGAGTCACATGTGTTGCCTGATAACAATGACGTACGTTTCCAGACAATCATCCGTTCTCTGAAGTTGTACTTTGCTACAGCAGCAATTCGTGCCGTGTACAGGTGTGAAGGTCACTGTGTCACTCACACTAACCGTCTGGTTTGCATGAGTCTGTCCCACAAATGTCCACGTGTGACGTGGAAGTCGTGGTGAACAGAAGGAGTTCCTCCTGCTCCTCCTACCACCGCTCTCACTCCTCACACTGTCAAGGACCATTTACCTCATTCATTCATTTCTTCTGTTTTTTACATTTCTTTCTCGTGATACTCAGAAAAACAATCGTGTGTTTTCTGTTTGTCTACTTTCATGTCTGTGAAGACTCTCAGTCCTCCAGCTCATGGCTCTTCTCCTGGATTAATGGTAGTAACTGGACCTGCTTGAGTTCCTTGTAGATGTTCCTCCTTCATCCAAGAGGCTTCATCAGCTCTGACTGACTAGTTGAGAGTTCCACATCCTGATATCCTGAAGGAGACACCTGAGTTTAGGTTTCAGTTGGGGGTTTGTTGCTCCTCCCCCTCGTTATGTGGGTCGTTAGTGCTCCTCCTGACACAGTGGGGTTCGTTAGGGTCTCTGTGGCTCGGTGTGGATGTGGGTTCATCGTCCTGGGGAGAGATCTGAGGACTGAGCTGTGAACAGGTGATGCCTCAGACCTCCACCTCTGATGAGGGACGGTCTGTCCAGTTAGATGGCTTCTTTCAGCCCTCTCTCAACCCATCTGTCCTCCCTGCAGGACAACATCTGTACGTTGTTGTCTTCAAATGGGTGTCCTTTGCCCTTAAGATGCAGGTGGACTGCTGAGTCTTACTTCCTGTGTTTTCCTTGGCAGGTACTCTGATCCTGATGTGTGGAGGGTAAAGTCTGGTGATGTGAGGTTGTCTCGGATGACTTCTGGTGGCAAAAGAGTTCACAGGATCATCAGTCATGAGCATTATGACACAGAAACCAGTGATAACGACATTGCTCTCCTGAAGCTCCTCTCACCTCTTACTTTTACGAGTAAGTCTTTCCCAGTTAAATCTATATTTAAGAAGCAGGATTATGTGGATGTGAGCTGTGGTTTCATATCATTCTAATGGTAACATGTTCGTGTCTCAGGAACAGTGAAACCAGTATGTCTCCCCAACTTTGGTTTGGACTTCTCAGCTGGCAGTCGAGCGTGGATCACGGGATGGGGAGCTCTCCGCTCAAATGGTGAGCCGGACTCTCAGTGAACAGTCCAACAGTCCAAGTGCAGTTTGAACCTGTGAAGTTTTCCAATCATTAGGAGTTAGCTGGTTGTTCAGGTTTCAAGTACAAGTAAGAGAACAGCTTTTGGTTCTGAGTTAACCGTGGCTGTGCCATCGTTCATCTGTCCCAGGGCCATCACCCGACACGCTGAATCAAGCCCAGGTGACCGTCTACAGCAGAGAGACCTGTAACGGCCCTCAGGTGTTAAATGGGCAGATCACCGAGTCCATGATCTGTGCAGGAAAGCTGCAGGGAGGAGTGGACAGCTGCCAGGTTAGTCTGAGGTCTTCTCTCTGCCGCTAACTCAGGGACGTACACAAACATGCACACAGTGACCGAGGACGCCTCTCTGTCCTGTGTGCTGCAGGGGGACAGCGGAGGACCCCTGGTGGCTAAAGCTGGAAACACTTGGTGGCTGGCAGGGGACACCAGCTGGGGGATTGGCTGTGCTTGGAAAAACAAGCCGGGGGTCTACGGCAATGTGACCTACTTCATGAACTGGATCTATGGACAAATGCAGGTACAGTATAGAGCAGTCCTCCGAAGGGAATAAAGGGAAATCTGCCAGTTTACATCATCATTTAGTCTATTTAAATGTCTGCTGCAACTTTGTAGAGCCCTCTTTAAAGCTCTCATACCCCGAGCAGTTTAGTTTTTAGGGATATATGACTGAGAGATGCAGAAATCTTCTGTTTTAGAGGCAAGAATTTGGTATTATTCGCCGTTTACCCCTGGAAAAAAAAAAGTTGCTTTTGTCTGTTGATTGACTAATCAATTAACTAATTGTTCTAGCTGTGGGTTTCTAAAATAATAAAATCTGCTTTTATTAGTCGCTCAGAATTAATGAAACATGTACCGCAGATTTCGTAATACAAGAGGGCAGCATTCAGAGCGTAAAACAACAGCAGCTGGCCTCAGCTCATAAATGCTCGTCCAGTGTTTCCTGAGTAGCAGCAGTCTGTGGTCCGGATATTATATGAGCTGAATGACGACATGAGAGTAGAAGCAGCACAGAGCTGAGTGACCGCTGACAGCCGTTTTTATATCAACCATCTGATCCAACATAAAACCGAAGAACGCGCTTTACTCTGTAAGAAAACTGCACACTGAATATCAGCTAAACGCTGTGATGCCGTAGAAGTGGGTCAACATCATAGAAGCTGTTAGCCAAAGCTAGTCCTGCTCCTTGTATTTCAAAACTTCCGTTTTGGTAAAGTATTAGTAGCTGACTTGTTACTTGTCTGTTGGCAGCAACGATTAAAGATTCCTGGTGTGTCAAAACCAAATTAGAGCCGATTAAAGCTCACAAAGCTAAAACAGGGAAGTAGCGATTACTGCTCCTGGCCTCTGAAATCCACAGGAATTTATTTGATCAAGGTCAATTTAAATTATACATTTAAATGTAATTTTTCCTTTTCTTTTTATCCTCCACAGAACAACTGACGGAGACATCTGTGTTCTGATGCTCTCACACAATTTGCACTTTGAATCTGAAGCTTCGAGGAAACTTACTGATCAGGAAGACAAAACAAAAGAAACCATTATTTTTATACGCTTGAATTTTAACATGCATTCAATGTGTGTGTATGAAGAAAATCAATCTATTTATTTGTTGGAATAAAGCTGATTGTATTTACAGAAAGACTCGGCTGACGTTGGCCTTTCATTGAGTCCTCCCGTCCAGGGCGGGACAGCAAACATCCACAGCTCACTCTGGGAACAGACTAAAGCCACAGTGACTCCTGTGTCCAGCGCTGGCTCTGGCTGCTCGGAGACGAGCCGCCAAGTCAGAGCCAACACATCCAATACTGACTGCAGCACACACCAGGGCGTTCCACCACAAATCCCTGTTCAGTAGCGATGTGAAGACATCAGTAGAACGTCTTATCAGGTGTTTCTGTTAATTATTGTTTTTTTTACAGCTTATTTCCAGGCATGCTGGAATTGCACTTTACTACCACAAAACTCAGATGCAGGTTACTGACAAGGCAATAAACGGTGACCATTAAGAGCCTGGAAGAAGTGATACCGACACATGACATTTCTGAGAAAGGTGTGTCTTTCCTGACACCGCTCCATGTCCTTGAACTATTTCCTCAGTGTGTTTCCATCACCTGTGTTTTCCTATTTTGATGTTTGTGAGCCCATCGCAAATTAAGCAGAGTGGAAGCTGATCAGAGGGCTGGACTGAGATCAGTGGCTTATCAGGTATGTTGAGCTGAAAGTCAGAGTTTTCAGCTTCAGGAAGTTGGTAACTGATGCCGTGGAGCTACGTCTCCATGGTAACTGATGCCGTGGAGCTACGTCTCCGTGGTAACTGATGCCATGGAGATAGGTCTCCGTGGTAACTGATGCCGTGGAGCTACGTCTCCATGGTAACTGATGCCGTGGAGCTAGGTCTCCATGGTAACTGATGCCGTGGAGCTAGGTCTCCATGGTAACTGATGCTGTGGAGCTAACCTGGTCGGGAGCAGTAATGTTCAGAGTTTCAGATTTAAATCGGCTGGAAGAGTTTGGTCCTTTCAACCAGACCGTGTCCTGGGGATTCTCTATGAGGGATCCAGATTCTCTGCTGAGGGAATGTGTTTTATCTGTAAACATGCTGAGTCGAGCCAAACGTAACTAAAACCACTGAATGAAGTCGTGGAGTTACAGCGTCACAAACTGTAAATATCGCGTTGCCATGGGAACCCAACATGCATTCATCTGGTGATACAGAAATCACATAAACATGTTGTAATGTTTGCTTCTGATCTGCTGTCAGGTCCGTTTCCTCTGCTGCTGCTGCAGCTGATAGAACAGATCAGAACATGGATCACTCTGCTGGTATTGATCTCAGAGAACATTCAGTCAGTAGCATTAATTTACTCTGATTGGGGCAGAAATGACAGTGGTATCCTGCATTATGGGACAGAGTCAGACCTAAATGTACTTTAATACAATATCATGCAAAGCCCATAAGCATGATTTCTTCATAAAATAGAAACTACATTTGTCAAGATGCTGCAAAACACAGCTGGTATATGAAACATAACAGCAGCGCTATCCTCCCTTATCGTTTGTAAATGTATTATTTTATAGGATAAATAAATGTTTGCAGTGGGAAAAAGCTCTCATTTAGCCTTTGCTTTTGATTATTTTTCTAGTTGTATACAATCATGAGTGTAACAGAAAGCTGTTGCACCACAGTCTCCATGTTGTTTTCACCTGCTTCCCCATGAGATGCTCCCTGAGTGATCCTTCCACCACATCGTCTTCATATCCTGGAGCTGGGAGGCGTCACATCTTCACATCTTGTGGTGTGAGTAGGTCTGACACTAGAGAGGAGAATATGTGAGAAGTTTCTCCTCTTAAGTGTGGTGCAACCTGATTTCTAAATCTGTCAGGGCTTTAAACGTCCCGTGGTGAGTGTCTGGCTGTAGGGTGGAGCTGAGTCCTGAGCCACCACGAGCTGCCGCCTCTCTCTGGACCAGCCTCAGCATGTATCTGCCCCGCGGCTCCGTCTAGTCAACCAGAGCTTCAGCTTGTTTGAGGAAAACATTCTTTGGCCACTTCAACTGTAGTTTGTCTCTTCCTAGTGTGTTTTCCTGCTAACTCAACTCCCCCAGTGTCCAAGGTTCAAGGCCGCCTGGTTGCTCAGCCTCCTCAGTCCAAAGCCCCAACTGGCTGCAGGCCTCCAGCTCAGACAGCCCAGTTCCAGTCAGTGAATCCACCGCTAACCTCAACTTTATGGGCATCAGTCATTCACCTTTTTCACCTGGTTCTGCTTCTGGCTTCTGTTTTGTGCACAAACATACACACAGTTTTATATTTTATATTAAGTATTAACAGGACTAGGAGGGGTGTGGGAAGTGCTTTTATTGAAGTTATTTTCATTTCATATGTTGGTAGCCGGGCTGCAGGTGTCTCGGTGGTTAGCACCTGACATCCTGCAAAGGGAAATGGAAGTCAAGAGGAACAATGACAAAGCGGTCAGTGACTGTCCAGGTGAAGGCAGGCTGAAGCTGACCATGATGCCACGAATACAGAAAATCATCAAGAGAACAAGTCTTCATTTGGTGAGTTGTCAGTTGGGGTCAGGGTCTTGAATTAATCACTGCATAAAGATGCAAACGTCCAGCTCTGAAGAAGCATGAGACTCTGCTCTCTCCTCAGCTGTTGGCCTGGACCATGATGACACCAGGTGACGTCTGAGAAAATGTATTTATGTAGTTTTTTCTTAGTAACTGCTTCCTTGACATCTCGCAGTTTCAAAAGGATGGAACAGAGACCAGGAACAAGTCCTTAGGAAGAAAGAGAAGATGATGGAAACAGATCCAGGACCAGACACCATTCATCCACCACAAGGTGAGTCCATGAAGTGAACTGGCTCTCAGATGTTCCATGTTAATGTGAGCATGTGCAGTTATGTAGCTCAGCTGTGATCTGTTGAAGGTTTTCTGAGGTGTTGCTCTCTTTAGAGTCTCTCCAGGACAGTCACTGGTTTGAACGATGAGCTGATCAGCTGTCAGCTATAAATGACTCACCAACTATTCTGTTAATCAAATAATTGGTTTGAGTAATTTCAAGGGGAAAAGTCTCCATTTTCTAACCGTAGCATATAAAATAAACAGAACACCAAAGAATGAACCTGGTGATCCACAGAGTAGCCCACAGGTTGATTAGCAGTGAAAATAACTGTTATTTGCAGCCCTAAATTAAAGGCAACGTTATCGTATTGTTTGTGACATTAAGGCTGTAATTAACATGATTTATGGAGTGGTTTCCATATGAAACAAAGAAAATGCATTTTACAGAATCAGTTCCAGCTGCAGATCTGGTTTAATGTGACGTTAGCTGGTGAAGGAGCCTGGATGCTTTATTTTGAACAATGAAGAGCTTAAACGCTGAAAACTGCAGCTTCCGGCCGAGGATCACTTTTTAGCGCAACACCGGCAAACCACCAGCAGGGGTCGCCACGAGCACAGAGACCGGCATGTGCACGCGACCACATGAAACGGAGACGGTGGAGGAGCGGCGGGAAAATCCGTTTTCAGTTTCTGTATTGGTTTGAACAAGTGTTGGTTGATGGTTTTAGTGGTTCAGAGCACACACGTGCTTCATGTACCTGGCTGATCAGACTCACACCTGAGGGCCCCAGTGTGGAGGTACAGGTAGCAGACACACCTGCTCACAGCACACAGGCTGCCTGATGGAGCACAAGGAGCAAAAGCACAGGTGTAGCTGATCACATTAATGATGGCTGTCCTTACATCACATGTGTGAAGCACCAGCGTGTCGCCGGGACGATGACGTGTCACCGGGACGTCCTCTGATGTGTTCACAGCCTCCCATTGAAGGAGAACAACAGCTTCAGGCACTGAAACAATCTGAATTTGACAAAAGCAATAATAAATAAAAATATACTGAACATCGTGACGTTGCTTTGAATCGTGGTTCAACAGAAATATTAAATCCAACCAGCCTGATGGGACCTGGTGGACTAGCATGTAGCTGAACAACCCTCTGAGCCAATCACTGCCATCAGGTGTTCCTGTAGCTCTCAGTCAGACTCCTGCACCTGTTGACAGGTGTTCTGGACCACTGCTCATCAGCAAAGGCCTCTCATTGGTCCACTGCTCATCAGCAAAGGCCTCTCATTGGTCCACTGCTCATCAGCAAAGGCCTCTCATTGGTCCAGGACACTTTTTTAAAAAAAATATTACTCTTTTTAACCAAAATTCAAAAACAACATCTTGTTTCACTAAATTATAATTTAGCACATTTTTATTTCTCATTCCTTTTCCAGTTTCTCGTTATTTGAGCGACTGTTTTTTCTTTGCTGAAGGGATGAAGACGTGATGTGATGCTAGCAGCAGCTGTACTTCATGTACCAAGTCAGAGGTTTTGCTGCTAAAAACGTCATTAGTTGAAGTTCTCCCATCTGACCGAGGTGCAAAGTGTGAAGGAGGTTTCGTGCATGGTCGTGTGTGTCGGGCCTTTAAACTGCACGGCTGCACAGTGAGCGCTGTCGCAACTGTTAAACTGAGTCTTAGCCAGATCGTTGCTAAAGCATTTGTATTAAAGCACTAAACATGAAAATATGAAGCTTGTTTCATGTTCTGTGTCAACAGCCGGTGAGGAGGAGGATTCAGGCCGCGGTCCATCAGGAAGAGACAAACTAGATCATGGACTGAAGGAAGCCGTGGAGTGGCTGCAGGATGACGTGCAGGTGATCCTGTTTGGAATAGTTCTAATGAAAACTGTTTTTCTCTGTTGAATTTTTAAACAAATCTTTCTACAATCTGGACACATTTACTGGCTGAACTAATGAGCACAAAGCTCCCATCAGCGTTTCTTTATGTGTTCTTTTATTTTAGTAAAGCCCCGTCTCCAACAGAAGTAACACCACGAATAGATTCTATAACAGACTGAAGGAATTAATGGTCCTAATAAGCAGACATCACACAGTTTATGCTAAGTACTAGTCTGCCATTGGTTAGCATCGTTAGTGCCTCACAGCTAGAAGGTCGCCGGTTGGCGTCCCGGTGAGGACACCCGGGATCTTCCTGCGTGGAGTCTCCATGTTCTCCCCGTGCAGCGTGGGTTCTCTCCGGGTTCTCCGGCTTCCTCCCACAGTCCAGAAACATGCTGAGGTTAATTGGTGATTGTAAATTGTCCGTAGGTGTGAATGTGAGTGTGCTTGGTTGTCTGTCTCTAAGTGTAGCCCTGTGATAGACTGGTTACCTGTCCAGGTGAACCTGCCTTCACCCTGAGTCAGCTGGGATAGACTCCGCCCCCCATGACCCTGGTGAGGATGAAGGTGTAGAGATGATGGATGGATGGATATACAATCATTACTCTCTCAAATTCTTGTTTTTGTTCCAGTGTGTAAGAAGTCTTGTTTGATCTCATCAGCATCAGTCTGATCGATGTCAGCGTGATGAAAGGCAGCAGCAGCTGTTAACACTGTATTTGGACTCCGTTTATAATGGACACATTTGATCCTGAATCATCCATCCATCATCTCTACACCCACGCTGCACAGGGAGAACATGGAGACTCCACGCAGAAAGATCCCGGGTGTCCTCACCGGGACGCCAGCCTCCGACCTTCTAGCTGTGAGGCGCTAACGATGCTAACCACTGAACCACCTGCAGCCCTCAGACTGTATATGTGCACTATGTTTTAACTGTAGAGCAGACTTCAACATTCAGTAAAACACCAAAGTGACCAGCGTGGTGTAGATCCGCTCTAATTAGAAGCAGATATATAAAACGTGGCCTGTTTCACCAGGACGATGTGAGGCTCTGCTTCCATCAGCAATAGCAACGGTTTGGTTGTGTTCATCGTACCATTTCCTTTAACTTTATTTATATTACAGTTGTACATTTTGGTCTGTTGTAATAAAAGCTCAGCGTCAGTGGGCTTTTATTTGGCAGTACTAGTAAATCACCAGCAGGTGGCAGCATTCTCTGTAGCCATCATGCATGCACTGAGGGAAAGTTTTCCATGATCACGTCAAACATCAACAGCGTCCTCACAGGATGTGGATTCAGAAGGCTTTCCTTTTCCACAGTGGCACCGACAGCATTTATACACTCGTATAGACCTGTGAAATCAGTGATTCACTGAGATGGTGAGAGAATCACGAGCAACTCAGAGTTTCATTCTGAAGACGACACGACGCAGGCTGGTGTCACTTTGATAGAAATGACTTTTTAAAGTTGAGCTGAAACTTTACATCTCAGCATCACGTGGTTTGGTCAACAAGGATCAACCACAGAGTGACGGCTGATCTCTGTCACACAGGCATCAGAAAATATCACGTCAGGCCGCCGCTACAGCTCACCTGGTTGAGCTGGCGTCCCAGGTGCAGGGCTACAGCTCACCTGGTTGAGCTGGCGTCCCAGGTGCAGGGCTACAGCTCACCTGGTTGAGCTGGTGTCCCAGGTGCAGGGCTACAGTCCCCATGTGGAGGTCATGAGTTCGAATCCCGCTCATGGTCCTTTCCCACACGTCCTCCTCCCCCACTTTCCTGTCTCTCTCTCTCTCTGCTCTATCCAATAAAGGCACAAAGGCTAAAAAAATACCTTAAAAAGAAAATATCATGTCACAAATTAGCAGCAGGAAAATGTAAAGCTGAGACGTATTATGTGCATCATGTTGTCGTTAGTTTTCTGTCAGTGTTTGTGTTCATAGTGAATCTACAGAAATGCTCTCGTAAGTCCTGTATTCACAAAATATCGTGTGTGTGTGTGTGTGTGTGTGTGTGTGTGTGTGTGTGTGTGTGTTATTGAATGAAAAATTCAAAATTCAAACACACATTACAGAGAAAGGGCTCTGTCTGAGCACCTCCAGCAGATATTGCAGAGTTTTTACAACAAAATGAATGAATGAAATAAGAATTATAAAAATAAAACCTGTGCATGATCATAGTTTTTCATCAGAAAGTTAAATAAATATAAAGCAGGCATGATGTGATGAACAGCTGATATCTTTCCTTTAATCATCTGGAGGCCACAGTGGGACTATTTCTGTTATAAACACTGTAAAAAATCATAAAAACCTGAACCAGTCTTACAAATTATGTTTTCAACAGAAACAGTCTAATGTGAAGTGTGTGTTTGATTTAGTCGTCCTGGTTCCAGGTGATCCCTGCTGGCAGGAAGCTGCCACCGGATCTGAACCGCGGCCTTCAGACTCCTGCACTTTACTGGTGTTTGCTTTTTAAATTAAATTACATTTTTCCCATAGTTTTTTCTGTCATATGCTAGTCTTGTTTTTGTGGTTGGTTTGTTTTGTGTATTTGATCAGAAGTTCTTGTTTCCACCACTGACGGTCATCAGATGCTGAGGAAGAGAGGATTGTTGTGAAGGCCTCATGTATGTATTTCTACGATAGTTAACAGTCACATTACTGAGTCTTTTATTTCTGGTTTTGATTCCCAAATACTAAATATTTGCTGGGCCACCTGGCTGAGCTGGCGACCCGTGTTCTGGTGCTGTAGTCCAGTAGACGCAGCGGTCGTGGGTTTGAATCCAGCCCATTCGCTGCAGGTCCTTCCCCCGTTCTTCTCCCCACTGTCCTGTCTCTGTCTCTATTGTCCTGTCAGATAAAAGCAAAAAGGCCAAAATAAAAATAACTCTAAAAGAAATTTGCTGAGAATCTGAAGCTCTTAACGGATAGCGGACTTGTAAACTTTTGCAGACGTCTCCTCTCGTCTCGTCGGTCTCTCTCCATCAGCTCGGCTGTCTAATCGCTGCTCATGGAGGTTGGCTCACTAGTTGGCAGATGCTCAATCCCAGAGCCTGCATCTGCTACCTGTTTGTACCAATTAACGGCCCATGATACGCCGCTGACACCTCTTCAATGGGTTAACAGATGCCACAATTAGCCACTCATTTGAATAGCTGCCTGCTTAGCGTGAGGACCCTTGTTGCATCATCTCCAACTGTGGGGACCGCCTTTCATCTATTTGCCTTTTTCTTGTTGCCTCTCAAATGAGGCGTGGGAAGGCCAGGGAACCCCGGTGTGCTGAGCAAACAGGCTTTTCAGCAGATCTCTAAATGAGCTCTCCAGACTCGCTGTTGCAGCTGAGCATGGCAACATGTACTGCAGGCCCTGGAAACAAGGGGGCGCTCTTCCATGTGCTCACATTGGAGCTGCTGCTCTTCTGTGCTGTTGTAAAAGGCCGGCGACCCGCGACCCGCCTGTGTGTTCAGGAATCACCAGTTCATCACCGTAGCCTGTTCTGGTCATTGTTCTACAACGTTCTGTCTACGTTTGGTGTTGCAGCACCGTCCCGATGGTTCAGGATGTAGGAAGAGTCTCCACTGGTGGCAGGGCTTCAGAAGGCCCAGTGCAACCTCATCGACATGAATTTAGTAAGTGCTGAAGGTCCGGTTCTGAAGCCACTTGTAGGTTTTAAAGCTGTGGAGCAAAGAGGTGATGAAACAGAAACAGAAGTGACTGAATTCCTCCTCGTTTGCTGCAGCGCGTCAACACGTCACTCACTTCAGTCAGATTGTTTCTGTTAAGCACAAAGCACAAAGTCATACAGCATCCCACCGACCCGGTTCTGATCTGACCCGGTTCTGGTCTCCTGCTGCCGTCATGTTGTGGTGAGACAGAAATATACCAACATGAGTTTAGCCATCATATAAAGGCTCATAAAGAGAATAGAGGAGCTTGAGGAGCTTCAAAAGACAATCAATGTGTTCATGTAAAGAGATGAATCTGTGGAAATAACATTAATTTTAACACATTAATGCACAAACAACAAAGTTATTCCTGATGAGATATGAACAATTCAAACTGGGGCTCATGAACACACTCTGGTGTTGTTTCGTGGTTCAGACAGTTTGAGAAGCGCTGACAGCAGCAGACGTGTTCGTCTGGTCCTTCTCATGACGTCTGATTTCTAAATACTCTGCTTTAAATAGTTTCTATTTTTTTTCAACAAAAACATTTAATTAAATATTCAAAAGTATTTTTAAAACGATATCTACTGTCTGTCTCACTCTTAGAAAGCTTCAATCGATCAATATGCAAATATTGTCCAGTCCAAGGGCAGAAACTCTCTCTTCAGTATTAGAGTGTATTTAGTATTAAAATGAGTTTTATTCTCAAAATGTTTGACCCTGTTTTCGTCTGAACGGTGTGCTGATTTCCTGTCAGAGATTTTGTTTTAGCAGAAGACGGCTTCATGTTCAGTACATTTAACTCAGTTGTCCTGCAGCACGATGAGCACGACACTCCTTCTTGTAAAAATAAAAATAAAAGAAGGTTAAATGGTAAATGTTAGAATTGGGCCATTTTTCCTAAACATGGTTTCATTTGTTTTACTTAAAAAAGTATAATTACACAAATGAAGTCTGAGTTTAGTGACCTGCAGTCCAAACATAGAAACACCGACCAGAGAGAAGATCAACATTTCAGCCTGTTCTTAATTAAGACCATAAAATCATGTATGTGCTGCTGTGAAAAGCATCCCGTCACTGGAGAGGAAGTGATGCTGACATGAAGTATGAACGGCGGCGTGACGTGGAACAACAAAGCCACAGCAGCACTGTTACTAGGGGCTAAGTGCTAATCTGGGCTGGAGAAGAAACTGAACACTCAGAGGATGTTTAACTAAAAAGAGGCTTACTGTTGTGATTCTGCCCCAGTTCTCACCAACACTTTGTCAGTGTGCATACGTGTGTGTGTGTGTGTGTGTGTGTATGTGTGTGCACGTCTAAGCCTCGGAGTGTGGATGCGCACACACAAGCTGCTGTGTGCGAGCATGTTACTGTAATCCTGCCTGTGTGTGCACGGATCAGAACCACATGTGTCATTTTTGCACAAAGCGTCTGATCAATGCAACATCCTTGTGCAGCCAATGAGGAGAGAGCCCTTGTTACCGGGCAGTTATGTGTTTATCTCCCCCCTCGTTCGCTGGTGAGGTCGATGTCACGCGTCAAGCCTCATAGACTCTCAGATCAGCGTGAGTCCTTACGACACACCAGGGTCCTGCGGTTGTGATGAACATCAGCACTATCGCTGGTTTTGTAGGTCAACCAGTATCGAGCTACGGGTGCAGCCCGGCTCAGAACACATGCACCGGTGGCCACGGCTCTGAAACACGGAGCGAAGGTCGGAGAGGAGTTTCTGTTCACAAAAAATATCGGCTGGAGTTCAGGCCAAGTCTCCATCGATCCTTCTAGCAGTGTCATGGCTCTGGTGTCATTCTGAGCAGTGAGAATGGGCTTAAATGTCCCGAACATCCTGTTTGTCTGATTATCATCATATTATTAGTTTGATTAGTTTGATGTGGATCAGTGGATGTGATTTAGTATTTATCACGTTTATATTCCTGCTGACTGTAGAACACGTCTGGATCAGAACATCGTACGGGTCAGCAGCTGGATGTGAATGAATCAAAGCTGGTTTCAGCTTCTTTCATTAATAACATCCAGTCTCATTTTAAAGGCTTATTTTTTATAGTGGTTTTACAATTTTTTAACTTCAACAATTTATCAAACAAATACCAACAAATGTGGTTATAAATTCTCTCTCTATGAAAAAAACTATATATATAAAATGTTTTTTAAATATATGTACTTCTTTAATAAAACATTGCGGCCTTTGCTGGTTCCTCATTTCAGTGTCGCTGTAGATGAAACGTCTTCAGCTTTGGAGCTTAGGAAGGGCTAAGTTCTCCCACCAGGACCCGTTCACCAATCAAACGTCGAGCCACAAACCAAATTTCAGAGCAATTTAAATCTATAAGTTGGCTGAGGCAGACTGCTGGTCCCGCTCCTCTCTGCATCATGAACCTGTGCAGGTGTCTCATCCGCATCCAGAACAGAAAGAAGTCAAGTTTTCCATGAAGGGCCTGCATCTGAAGAGCCAGCGTTCAGAGTCATTCCAGCAAATCTTTCAAATCAGACAAAACACACGCTGCAGCATTTCCTTCTGAGATGTGACGACATGAAGCAGAAAATTACAGCAGCGCTCCTGGAGATTATAAGCAAAGTGTAATCCAATAGATCGTCCTGGATTACAGGTCATGAGTGACCGTTTATTTGAACCGCTGCATTCTCTCCAGGAGCTAACAGACAGAACCAACCCACAGCCAGGCAGTGCACTTAATCATTTTAACTGTCACTTTAATTTGACAGAGATCGTCAGATAAGCTGGATGTGAAATGAACCGTCAGTAGAAATGAGGTCCGACCCACAGCTGCCTCAGTCCTGGAATCAGTTTGCTTGTTTAGGAGAATCCCAAAACACCTTTTTATAGACAAACAGAATATTTCTGATTATGAAGTGTTCTCATGCAGATTTATTTTCAAGATTCCAGGTTTGTCTCGTCCTGCAGATGAGCTGAACAGTTACCAAGAACAGGAATTCTGCAACTACCACAAGCCTTGCAGGTCAGCTCATAAATGGCCGTACGGTAGATCGGCATATGTTTGGCTGTTAGCTTCCTTCTTAATTAGATTCTGATTATAGTAGCATCTGAACTTCATTCAGTCTGGGATAA
This sequence comes from Stegastes partitus, assembly GCF_000690725.1. Lineage (NCBI taxonomy): Eukaryota > Metazoa > Chordata > Actinopteri > Pomacentridae > Stegastes > Stegastes partitus. Next base: position 96,781 of record NW_007579148.1, read on the forward strand.
ATCGTCTACGGTTTGTACCAAGATGAAGGCGTGACATCAAAACACCTCCACGTCAGCCAAGTTCAGCGATGCCTTAAAAACTACCCACTGTCAGGACTGTATGTCACTACAACCAGCAGCCTGCTTCTAGTCTTGATGCTGACCTGCTGCCTGCAGTACCACTCCTGACCACACGGTGGCATCAATCCTCACCGACCGTGAATCCAGCGTCTGATGAGCTGAATGTGAAGAAATCCTCTTTACTGAAAAGGTTATACTTTAATCTCTTTTCACCCGTTATGTAGAACCGTACACCGATAACAGTGAGCAGAAAACATCTGTCTGGAGCCGTCAGCAGGAAGCAACAAGCTGCCGGGATTAACGGGTGACACAGCTCGTTACTGACAGCAAAAACACATGGATGCATATTTTGCTTATTGTGTGAAGTGCACTGGTGATTTTTTCCAATGAAATATTTGATCTGCCTTCAGAAATGTGGATTCCCTGTTGAGGAATCTTAAGTGGTGTCGTGTCAGCGTGGTTAGATGTTGGCCTCCCTGGTCTCCTCCTGTGGTTGGTCAGTGTAGCACTGCTGTTGACTGGTTTGTATTTAGGTCAGTGTGGCCCCCTCAGGGTCTGACAAACCACTTTCTACCCGAGTCCCCGTGATTGACACATTTTCTTATAGCAAATGAAGTCCTGCTCCTCCGGTTTTAAATTCTTGATGAGTAACATGTTATAAAGTCCAACACTAAATGCTGCTGCGCTGTCCAGACATCCCTGAATGCCATTTAGTTGTCCCCTGAACACCACCAATAATGCCGTTCGTAACATTCTAAGTCTTTCTTCGTCTGTCTATCTGTGCAGTGTGTTTATCTGGATGTTAATCTCGTCTCTTCCCATATACTACAATCAGACATCCGTCCCCTCCGGCTCCGTAGGATCCTGGTTTGCATAGACGGCGGCACCACGTGACCCGGCAGCAGCAGCGATGGCTACCTGTTGTCTTGTGTGCCGCCTCTCATCCTCGCCTCTCCTCGACAACATGGCAATAATCAGCAGCCTGGCAAAAAACAGAATTACCAGGACATCCTCTAAGAACATAATGCCTGTCTTAGACACGGGCATCTGCTGGCGTTTGCTGCTATATGCTGCGTACAGGGAGGGGGTCGAGGCGAGGAGAAGGACGGGGGGAGGGAGCTTTAGACTGGGATTAAGGGGAGCTGTGAAGAGGGGAAGACAAGGAGAAGAGATGACCTGACCACATGCTCCATCCGTAAAGCGCTTTTCTTGTGCGCTGGCCCGGTGCCCTGGACAGCCAGTCCAGGTCAGACCCAGAGCCCCCACTGAGCAGCGCCGCTGTGATCTGCAGGTCTGCTCTGTCAGCCTGTCCGGCCTGGTGTTGCATTTTGTGGAAGGACTTGGAGGGTCTGTAACTTAATTCTTGACTCAGCAGTTAAACATGTCCTTAATTGTTAAAGAATTGCAAAGCATGAGGCAGAGAAGGAAGGAAAGCCCAACAGGACGGCTGTTAAACAGTAACTCTGATGTTTGTAACCGAGGAGACTTCAGCCTCCTGAACAGCTGCTAAAACACCTCATTTTGTTCTAATTCTATTAGACTTTCTGATAAACACAGTTTTTAATTGAAGTCATGCTTCATATTTCTTTGTTTGTGACTTTTTGACAAATGAGATGAATTCATGTTTGCTCTTGCTCAGCCCACACACCATGGAAACATGGACCAATGACCCGCCTCCACATGTCCAAACCTTCTTCTATGTCGGATTGTCCAGACGGAGGTCCAGATACGAGGAGGGCTTGATGCTGGAAGGCTCATTAGTTGTTCATTATTGTTCATAGTTGTTATAATAACTAGTAGGGCTGGTCCCAGTAGAACTTTCTGCTCTCTGGATATTCAGGCCCAATTAATGATGAATATCAGAACATTCGGTGCGGTCGGGGGACACTTCCACCCCGGGGCAGCGCTCTGACGGGGTGGAAGTGTCCAGAACACACAGGCAGTACTTGGCTGCTGATGCTAGTTTAGTTAGCGCTCACACTTCTGTTTCCTCCATCGGTGGCGGCGGGGGAGTGGCAGATACGCTCCACCGTTACCATCCATGTTTACTTCCATAAACACTGAGCACGCTCGCTGCGTGTGACGTCGTCGTGTCCTCTTCTGCGCATGCGGGACACTTTTGGCTCGTATGAAGTTCACACAGCAGATCACATACAAGTCGCATTGAAGTGGAAACGTGAAGGAAGTCACAAAGAAATCCTCATTGAGCATCAAGTCCTGCAGTGTGAACGTAGCCAATCTGTGGGATTGTTCAGTCAGATAATACGCCGTCATCCTGATTGGTGACATTAAATGTCATGTCGGAGTCACAATCCAAGGCTGTCGCTATGTTAAGGCTGTTTTTATGGGTTCTGTTGGGTTTTCCTAAAAACCTGTCGGACAGCAGGTTTAGGATTGTTAAGGGTCGATTATCCAGTCACCACTGTATTATCATCTCTGTCAGTATGCAGCATGATGCTGTTTATTGCACATAAAAACACATTGTTATTCCCACCTTGTGTTCAGATAGACCAAGAGAACCCTACAGGTTAGCAAGAAGACTGGAGTTAATGACAGAATGCAGCTTCCTACATTAACCATCCATGAGCGTTACAGGGACCGCAATGCAACCAGTTCAGCGCTGGACCAGTCAGTTTTTCAGGATCACTTAGTTCCCGTTGCTTTCCTTCTCCTGTCTGTCGGCGTTATGACAGACCGCAGCGTTTGAATTCCCCTCCGCCCTTCTAAACTCCCTGAAACCTCCCAGAGAGTACAACGCTTTGCGCAAGGTGACTTCCAACTCCTGACAGGTTTTCTGTCGAGGAAACATTGAAGATGCCCCGGGGCAGATCGCCAGCACCGAGGCCAGATGGGAGCCCCGCTCTCTACCTGCCATCCACCCCCCCACCCGGTGCCAGTCCCCTGACACCCCCTTCTGCCATCTGTGCCGACCTGCCCCTAGCTGTCAACAGTTCAAGAGCGGGTTGTGGCATTCCAGCCGGCAGCGCAGCTGTGCAGATGTTGTCAGGGCGGAAAGATGGCGCCGGCGTCGACAGCCAGGCTAACATCTGCGCTCCCTGTGGGAACAGCAGAGCAGCACTTTGCAAGAAAGTCAGTGGCTGTGATAGCGTGTCAGTGAGCTGACAGACGTGGCGTTTAGCGTCCTGCGTGGAATCATCAGCGCTGCTCCTGGCTCATAAAGGCCTCGGAAAGCCCACCAGCCATAATACTCTGTCAGTTCAATAAATATGTTGGGCGGATTACAGCCAGATTAAGACACCGTAAACTAGACAGATTTACATCAACTAAGTAGATCACAGAGATCTGCTGCTGAGGGCAAACACTAATATCATTATGTTTTATAAATCTGTATCCTGCATGGTTTTATCTTTATTAGCACGGCACACATCGCTGAGCGGAGGTGAACTCAGATTTGCATGCTCGGCTGTTTTCCTGTCACTGGATGCTCTCCCCCTCCTCCTCATGCTGCTTGATGCCGTCTGTGGCATGTGTCAGGTATAGCCCTTCATTACCACCCTGCTGCTCGCTCGCTCGCTCGCTTTCCCTCTCTCTCCCACACACACACACACACACACACACACACACACACACACACAGGAACAATGCATTTATGATGTGTTCATCTGTACTGTGTGTGTGAGGGAGAACACAGCAGAGAAGGAAAATGAATAGAAGGACTTCATACATTTTTATGACCGCACCGATAAGGTCAGTCATGTGCTATGGTTACTAAGCAACGCTGCCACCCCATGTTGGACAGTTACGGACCAGAAGAGTCGAACTCAGAGATGTTTACTGTTGCTCTGTGGATGGCAGTTGGCCGGCCTCCTGCTTCCACAGATCTCTGGTCAGTGTAACGTCCCAGCGCTGATCGCAGCCTCCACAGAGAAGCTTCCAGTGAGACGGACCCGCTCAGACGGACCCGCTCAGACGGACCCTCTCAGACGGACCCGCTCAGACGGACCCTCTCAGACGGACCCGCTCAGACGGACCCGCTCAGACAGACCCGCTCAGACGGACCCGCTCAGACGGACCCGCTCAGACGTGTTGTCAGTTCTGTGGAACATCCTTCCAGCAACACTGGGAAAGTTAAACTGCATATTCATTCCAAACATTCATTATTAGTTTGTGACATTAAACATGAAAATGATGTGATCAGAGCAGCATTAATGCTCAAACTGTCTTTTTTTCTATGAACACTGATGTTGAGAAAAGAGTTCAGCTTTACCACTGACTTGCTTTTTCTGCAGGATCTCAGGGCCTGATCAGGGTTGTACGTAAAGAATATCTCATGAAGCATTTGGAAGGGTTTAGATGTTGTTGAGCTTATTATAAATTATCCTGATCCCAATAAATGTGGGTTTTTTTCCACTAATTGCAGAGAACATCAGGTCTCTCACTATGGCTGAACAAACCTTTTACTGGGCCTGCTCCTATCGCGGCGGCTCTCTGGCAGGTTCTGACATAAACTACGGTGATTTTCAAATGTACACATTCACCACACAAAACAAGAAAATGCTGATGTTAAACGTGCAGTAATCTATCTAACATGTTCAAACAAACCTGTTTTTTTGCTTCGTGTTTAACTTGTGAGACATTCATCTGTGTTTCAGTTTTCATCTTAAAGCCCTGCTGACATCATGTTCGTTTCTCGTTTGCTGTGTTTGTATTGAGCTGAAGTGCAGCTGAATCATGGACCTCAGGATGTTCAGCTCTTCACCTCTCAGCGCTGAGTGATGCCAGATTAGGGAGCCTGCTTTAGATGATGCTGCACAGTGCACAGACTCAGAATACAGATTTCTCTTTAAAAACCTTAAATGCATTGTAGTATTCTGTATGTCAGGAACTGTATTTATAACTCTATGAGGCTCAGCAGGAACGTCCTGTATGTACGAAGCTCAGCTCGGACTAAATCCATTCATCCATGTTGTTGTGTGTGTGTTTGGTTTGTCTGTGGCTCACTGTGTTCTTTGAGTGTGTCCACCACTGGGTTCCAGGAGGTGCTATAGAAATAGAACTTTGCTCGCAATTTGAATTCAAACGATGGAAGAGGTCGCGGTGGGTCGCTGATGCAGGACGCTGATGCAGGACGCTGATGCAGGACGCTGATGCAGGACGCGGATGCAGGACGCTCGGCGGCGGCGGCAGCTTAGAGAAGGCGAGTAGGAGACTGGTCAGGGATGAGCAGAGGAACCGGGTCACCATGTCTGTGGTCCGGCAGAGAGCGCAGGAATCCACCGGGCTTCTACGAGAACACACAGGTGAGCTGATCCCCTCCAGTTCAGAACACTGCATGCAGATGACAAGAGAGGCGCTAGAGGGATGGAGAGGGGGCCAGGCCGAGGCTGGAGCCGGGGTCCTGCCAGAAAATCCCAGAACCAGCTCCAGATGACCTGCTGTCCTCTCAGTCAGCACTGGACAGCAGGGCACTGAGCTGTGAGATGCAAAGCAGTCAATGAGTGCAATCGATGAATAGATCTGCTAAGGTGGCCCATCAAGGAGCTCTGCTCTGTCCACTCAGCTGGCCGCTGCCTCACAAGGCCCGGTGATTATGGAAGCCAATGAGGGACAGTTAGCGTTTTTCAGCCTTGTTAACCAGGAGCCTCCACAGCTGTTCTGTAGCTCTGTGTTCTCCAGAGGAACCAGCTGACACACCAGGAAGAGCAGGTTTAAGTTCATCAGGAGCCAAGCAGAGCTCTGTGTGGGTTAGAGTTAGTACAGACAGCACTGGTTCTGCTCTGGTTCCTCTGGTGGTTTCATGTGATCCAATGTGTATA